>NC_069675.1:10555064-10856537 GCF_023699985.2 Odocoileus virginianus
AATAAGAAATTGACTATTTCACCCTTATCTGCATTCACTCTTAAAATATGAAATAATTTGACAGATAAAAATAACACCTAGCTGTTTTACTCTGAAGTTTTAAATAAAACTTTAAATAATTTTTCAAATAATTTTCAGATTTTCAACTTTTAATCGTTTCTATTTGGCCAATTGTCTGGTCATGCCCCTTGATTATTTGTCTGGTGGAGACTTTGTGTTTTTAATTATCAATTTACATTAGTTGTTTATATTAATCCTCTATTACACTAGTTGTGAAATTTCTTTGCAATCTGTTGCTTGTCTTTTAAATTTGGTTTTATTTTTCACATACTAGAAATTATGATTTTTAAGAAATCACATTTGTTATTCTTTATATGACTTCTTTCACCAGAAATTTGATACTCATACTTACTATACTGTATTTTTATCATTATGTTTTTTATTTAACTTTTATATTCAACTGATATGTTTGATGGAATTGTATGAGGTAAGGGCCATAAACAGATTCCCTGCCCCTGAAATAATGAATCAGTTGTCACAGAATAATTCACTGAATAATCCTTTTTTCCCCTCTGGTCTTGGAAGTTACATTTCCTATGTATTTCTTTTTTACCTCTCTAGTGGCACCAGATTGTTTTAATTTGTGTAACTTTATATCTTAATATTCAGATATAGCAAGTCTTCTGTCAGTTTTCCTTATTCAGAATAGTCTCATAAATTTTGTTTATTTCTCCATACTTTATGATTATCTTGCATAATCAAAGCTTGTGATACTTTAGTCAAACTCAAGAAAGTAGAGAGTAAAAATGGAGTAACCAGGAGCTGGGGGAGGGGAAGGAAGGTGCTCTTGGTCAAGGCGCGCAGTGTCAGTTACGTGGGAAGAGTAAACCTGGAGATCTAACATAATATATTAGCATGACGACTAGAGCTAACAATACTGTCTGTAAAATTTGCTAAGAGGGTAAATCCTAAGTGTTCTCACTACAAGGAGAAAAAAACAACTGTGAGGTAGTAGATATGTTATTAGCTTGAATATGGTGATACATAATGTATGTACATTATCAAATTATCAAGTTGTATACCTTAAATATATACAATTTTAAAAACTGTGAGACTTTTATTAGAATGGAAATGATGGCTTCCCTGATAGCTCAGTTGGTAAAGAATCCACCTGCAATGCAGGAGACCCCAGTTCAATTCCTGGGTCAGGAAGATCCCCTGGAGAAGGGACAGGCTACCCGCTTCAGTGTTCTTGGGTTTCCCTGGTGGCTCAGCTGGTAAAGAATCTGCCTGCAATGCGGGAGACCTGAGTTCGATCCCTGGGTTGGGAAGATCCCCTGGAGAGGGAAAGGCTATCTACTCCAGCATTCTGGCCTGGAGAATCCCATGGACAGAGGAGCCCAAGTCAGTCCTCACCTATTGAATGTAAATACCAGAGTTTAAACTAGATGTGCTTCACCTCAAATTCACAGTTTTCCTGCTCTTCAAACTCCAGGGAATTATAGATAAACGAGACATGGTTCTTACCCTCCCTTGCCCCCAAGATTTACTGAGAGAGAATTAACATACAACACTATATAAGTTTGTGGCTCAGCTGGTAAAGAATCTGCCTGCAATGTGGGATCTTGGGTTCAATCCCTGGGTTGGGAAGATTCCCTGGAGAAGGGAAAGGCTACCCACTCTGGTATTCTGGCCTGGAGAATTCCACGAACTGTACAGTCCATGGGGTTGCAAAGAGTCAGACATGACTGAGCATCTTTCACTTTACTTTTAATAAGCCTATAAATTAACTTAAAAAAACTTGACAGCTTTATCCTATTCAGGTTTTCTTTTCTTTTTTTCCCCATTTATTTTTATTAGTTGGAGGCTAATTACTTTACAATATTGTAGTGGTTTTTGCCATACATTGACATGAGTCAGCCATGGATTTACATGTGTTCCCCTTCCTGATCCCAAAAATATGGAACGCTTCACAAATTTGCATGTCATCCTTGCGCAGGGGCCATGCTAATCTTCTCTGTATCATTCCAATTTTAGTATATGTGCTGCCGAAGCAAGCACTCAGTTTTTCTTTTAAAGCGTGTAATGCATTTTTAGGAGTTTCTTTAAAGAGTTCATATTACTGTTGTGAATAAAAATTTTGTCTATTGTTTTAAAATTAGATATTATTAGACATATACAAGTAATATGTGCCACATATTAAGCATTATGTATGCTCCATGCTTTGGGATTATACTATTTGCCTAATTCAACCTTCAAAGCAACCTAGTGAAGAAAATATTTTTATTTCCACAGATAAGGAAGCTAAGGTTTAGAGGGAGTTTTTGCTCCCAGATCTCCCTGCCTCTGGTTCCAGTGTCTCTGCTTTAAACCACCCCACAGAGTGGAGTAAAAAGCAATTGCATTTGTTATCTGTTTATCTCTCATTCAGAGTGACTGAATTTAAGGTTTAGAGAAAAGTGTATGTGAAGCACAGATTTCAAATCAGCTTTCTTTATTCCCAGCTGCAATACTGCAGCTGCTCAATAAGCCCTCTGTTACATTTCAAAAGACAGTCATTACAGAAACAAGAATTCTCAGACAACTGTCAGTGGAATTTATCAAAAGAATATCAGAAATATTTTATGCCAACTATACATCAATTAAAAAAGAATATTAAAAGATTCTATTAGCATTTTGCATGTGATTTTGTTGAACACAAACTACTATTTAAAAATTACCCCCATATCTTCCTTTTCTAGACATTTTATTTTCATTTATCATTCACAGGTGGTTTTGTTCCTGATATTAGTATTTCCTAGGTATCTAGTGAAAGTTTGATTTTTTTGTTATTGTTTTGGCCACCCCACATGGCATGCAGGATCTTAGTTCCCAGACCAGGGATGGAACCCCCGTGCCCTGTGGTGGAAGCGTGGAGTCCTAACCACTGGACCACCAGGGAAATCTGCCCCTTCTCCCATTTTCTGACATGAAAAAAAGTTTCTAGAAACCAGTAGCGATTCTTACTTAAATTTTTCACTAGAGAAGCATCATAATAGTATAGCATCAATGTACCTATCTGAGGTCATGACAGGGAAAATAAAGAGGAGAAGCTATTCACCTTTTTGGACGGGACCATGCATTTTAAAGAAGGATAAGCACTGGGCTGGAATAAAAACTGCAGGAAAAGATAACACTGGGATTTAGGCTGGACCAGGTCCTCAGACGCCAGACACAGAGTTGGGAACCTACTGTTGGTCAGTGAGGAGCTACTGAAGAGTCCCACGAGGCAAGTGACATGATTTGGTCTGTTTTTAGAAAGACAAGCTTTGCAGCAGCACAGAGAATGAATTAGGTGATTGAGACAGGAGACAGAGAAATCAGTCAGGAAGCCATTGGAATCATCCAGTGAGAGATGTTGGCAGCTTAGGCTGGGGAATGCCCAGGGGGATGGACAGGAAGGAAAGAAAGATGTGAGAAACATCGGAGAGAAGAGTTGACAGGACAGAAGGTCTTGATGATATTAAAATGAGCACATTGCAGGAGGGGTCCACCAATACCTTCTCCATGTCATCCCAGTTAGTGATGATGCCGTGTTCAATGGGGTATTTGAGAGTAAGGATCCCGCGCTTGCTCTGAGCTTCATCCCCAACATAGCTGTCTTTCTGGCCCATTCCCACCATCACACCCTGCAATGCAAAAGAGAAGGAAGGAGAATGAAATTGGCTGAGGGTTCCATTTGGAGGGATTCAGGCATTGGAGAGTCTCTGAAGAAGGATAGAGACAAGAAGAATGTCCTTTTTCCCCCCCTGGAAACCAGACTGAAGGAGATGGGGTGAGGCAGATGCTGATGAATGGGGAAATGATGGGAGAGAAGAAGGATGATTTCTTGTGGGCGTGTCTCCCTTCTCTGTCCTAAAACAATATCATTTTCTGAGAGAACAGGGCTCATCCATACATGTCTCCCTCTTACTTTACTTAAAACACACACCGCGCGCGCACACACACACACACACACAGCTCCCCATAGATGCCACAGTGCAGTGCTTCTTCCCAGGAACTCAAAGCCTTGGGCCCGTGTGAGCGCGTACCTGGTGACGAGGGCGGCCCACAATGGAAGGAAAGACGGCGCGGGGGGCGTCATCTCCTGCGAAGCCAGCTTTGCACAGGCCAGAGCCATTGTCACACACGAGCGCGGTGGTCTCTTCTTCACACATGGTGAGTGTGGCCGAGTGAACCAGGGGCTGGAGCACCTGGGGAATCGGGGAGTAGAGATGTAGCTGGCCACTTCTCAAAACCATGTTGGAGACGATCTTCTCGGCTTTGGGGTCTGACCCCATCAGCAACTAGGACCTAATTCCAGAGGGACAGGCAAGCACCCGGCCCTGCACTCTGGTGTTTGGGCCTCTTCCCTCTCTCTAACCTGCTGTTTTGGGCTCAACTGTGTACCCCCCAATTTCTGTGTTGAAGTCTAACCCTAGTGCCTCAGAATGTATCTGTATTTGGGGATAAAGCCTTCAAAGAGATAAGAGTAAAATGAGGTCATTGATCTATTATGACTGGTACCAAATATGCCTAATTCAATAGAATGGGTATCTTTACTAGAGAAAATTGAAACAGAGACACACAGAGGAAGACCATGTAAAGACATAGCAAGAAAACAATCATCTACAAGTGAAGGAAAGCGGCTTCAGGAGAAACCAGCCCTGCTGACACCTTGACCTCAGACTTCTAACCTCCAGAACTGTGAAAAAATAAAATTTCCCTTGCTAAGCCAGTCTGTGATACTTCATTATGGCAGCCCTCACAAACAACCCACCTGCCTCTTAAAGGCCTGAAATGATACAATGTGTTAATCCAATTGAAGGACTCTCTAAAGACTTGAAGTTTAGAAAAGAAATAGAAAAAACTTGCAATAAACATAATTAAGGGTTACATTTACAAGAACTCTTATAAATCATTAAGAAAGAAGTAAATAGCCCCAAAGGAAAAAAATAAAACAAAACTATGGAATAGATAATTGACAGAAAAGGAAATGCACATACCCAACAATTACCTGAAAAGGTGATCAGCCTCATTAGTTATCAGGAAATGCAAATGAAATAAGACCATTTTCACCCATCTCATTGTTAAGATTCAAAGTTTTATCATAGGTGTTGGCTAAGTTGTGGGAACACTGGCACTCTTTAATCAGAAAAACACATCAACGCACAATATGGCACTGCCTAAATGTCTCTTGTAGAATACTATACTGAGGTTAAGGGAAGGAACACGCAGATCGACATGGACTAATGTGGACAAATTTCTAAACCATTCTGCTGAGTGAGCAAAACAAGTTGCAGGATAGAAGGCCCAGCATAAAAAATTTGAGTTTTTTTTTTAAAGCACAAAAAATATTGTGTATTTTCCATAATTTTCTTTTTGTGGATGTGAACACATAGCAAAAAGTTCTGGGGGAAAAAAAAAAAAACTAAGGCTGATCATAGCAGTTACCTTGAGGTGGGAAAGGGACTGGGAGGAGAAGTGCCATAATGTTTTCATTTTTAATAAAGAGACTGTATCCATGTACAGTTTATAATTAAAATCAGTCATAACATATCATTAAGAAAAAAAAGATGCAGCAGTTCTAGGTGAAATGTTCAGTCCTAAGGATAGAAGTCCCTGGAGAAGGACAGGGCAGCCTGAAAGGACAAGGAAAGCAAGAGAATTTGTGATGGAACTCACTGCCCTTGTTGCTTCAGATGGTAAAAAAAAGAGAAGTCCTTCCTTCAGTGCTGATACCTGAATTGGGATGACTGCAAAGTGACTAGGGAATTAATTGTTCTAACATCTGTTGCAGGTTTTCTTTTTCTGAGTGACCCAACAAATTCTTGACCCTTGTGATAAAAGAGTAGTAGCAATCTAGGAGATGGTGTGCAGATTGCTGTCCGGCTGGTAAGCCCGTGGTGGGAGGTGGAGAAAGTCTCAGCTGAGGGGGATGGGAGTCCAGAGAAGAGATGCACAAGGCGTGGAAAGAGAAGGTGGCTGCGGAGCCCACCAAGCTTCGTTCAGAACATGCAGCAGGACGGGAAGGAGAGCTGCCGCAGACAGCTGGGAGCCCGGTGCCCGTACGACCTCCTGTGGAAGGAGGACAGCAAAGACCACGACCACAGCAGAGAAGAGCCACAGGCCTCTGCGTGCAAGAGACTACCCAGAGGCTGAGCAGAAGCTTGTCCACACAATTTTCGGGCTAAAAGGAAGCCCTTCCTGTTATGCAGTGTACACGCGGGGAGAGGCCACTGGACGTCTAGAATCCAACTCTGCTTGTCCTTGCTGACCCTCGTGATCCCCTTGGCCATGGAGAGCAAGTCCCAGCCTTCTCACTCAGCCCACAAGCCCCAACAAGGTCTGGCCCCTGCCTGTGTCCCCAGACTCATCTCCCGTCTGGCCCCCCTCCTTGGCCTTCTCACTGTGGCTTTGTGGAGTTTCTTTCCATCCTCCGAACTGTGTCATCACCTGTCCCTTCTGGACCTTTAGATGCAGGGTCTGGAACACCCTTCCCCCATCCTGTTTACTACTCTGACTCCCATCACCTGTCAGGCTTCTGTATCAACACTGCATTTTCAGTCTTTTTGGCCCACCAGTCTCAGTGGCATAGAACAAACACTGGTGAGAAGACATCAAGGTCTGAGATGTGATGGAGATTGAAGGGAAGTGCCTAGTTGCTCAGAACCTATGGTTGCCACCAGGGAAGGGATAGTTAGGGAGTTTGAGATCAACATGTATACACTGCTATACTGCAAATAGATAACCAACAACATCCTATTGTATAGCACAGGAAACTCTGTTCAATATTATGAGGCAGCCTGGATCAGAGGGGAGTTTAGGGAAGAATGAATACACGAACATGCTGTCTACCTGAAACCATCACAACATTGTTAATTGGCTATACTCCAATATAAAATAAAAAGTTTTTTAAAAATTTAAAGAAAAAGTACCTAGTTGTTCAAAACAATGCTGTCTCTGGTTTGAACAGTTTCTGGATTGCAGAGAAGTTCCCTAACCTACCATGTTGGAACCATGGAGAAATGGAGAGATGTCAGGAGATGGAGGTGGCAAAAGTTCCACTGTTCAAAAAGGGAAACAAGGCAGATGTCTAAAACCTCAGGTAATCTTGCTATCCAAATTAGGTGGGTTTCCAGAAGGCACTATTAACAAAAGCATTATTAAAGAAGCAGTGATTTCTTATAACTGACTAGGGTTTACCAACAACAAATAGCCTCCTTTTTTCCCCAGGACTCCCCAGCTGGAAATGAAGGAGAAGGTGGGAGAAACTGAGCTTAATTTGATCTTGGCATCCGACAAGTTCTCCTGTGACATCACTACTGATAAAGCCATGTGGGCCGAACAATAAAACAACTAGGCATATTTATAGCTACCTGAGTTAATGTCACTGAAAGGTGTCAATTGATAGATCACTGTCAACCTGGAGGCAAGGACATACCTCAGAACTCCACTTTTGGTCCTTTTTCATGTTTTATATATGAACTGGATGAAAATATAGAGTACATGCTGATCATATGTGCAGATAAAACACATAGGTTGACTGAAAGGATCAAAGTCTAAGATGATCTCAAAAAGCAGAGGAAAACAAGCTAAATTCACTAGGATTAAATTTAACAGGATAAATATGAAGTTGTGAAGGTGGGTCTGAATAACGAACTGTGAAAGTTCTTGTTCAGCCTCTGTGAGAAGGACCTGGGGTCTTGTGGACAGTCAGCAGTGTTCTGGAGCCAGGATAAAAGCTGACTCCGCCTCCAGCCTGAAAGCTGTGTCTGCTCCTTAGGACTACACTTGTCAGCAGAGGCATGGGAAGGTGAGCTCCCGTTCACAGCTGACGAGGCGAACAGGACTACCTTTCTGAAGGAGAATTCAACAATACTTATCAAAAGTCCTAAAAAATGCATGTGTCTTTTCACAAATACACTTCTAGCAATTTATCCTTGAAAGTGAAAGTGGAAGTTGTTCAGTTGTGTCCGACTCTTTGCAATCTCATTAACTATACAGTCCATGGGATTCTCCAGGCCAGAATACTGAAGTAGATAGCCTTTCCCTTCTCCAGGGGATCTTCCCAACCCAAGGATTGAACCCAGGTCTCCTGCATTTCGGGCAGATTCTTTACCAGCTGAGCCACCAGGGAAGCCCATTTATCCTTGGGTGAGTGCAAAGATTTGTCCAACTTTAATGCCAAAAAACGTTATCAAATAATAAATAAAATGCTTGTAAACTAGTTGCCAGAGACCTTCCTACAATAGAGCAGGATACTTACTGCCATGGGAAAGGGGCAGGCTGTCTTTTTAGGTGAAACACAGTATATTCTGTGTTTGGATTTTTGGTAAAAATGCATCTTTAATTTTTAAAAATTGAAGGCCTTTCAACATTTTATCTATTTAATCCTCACAGAAGCCCTGAGTGAAGATATTTTTAGTTCCAACTTACAGAAAAGGAAACCGAATCTCAGAAAAGTGAAAGGACTTAGCTCTCGGGCTGCTCACTGGGAGAAGTAGGGCTGGCCTCAGCCCATGAGGCTCCAAAGCCTGGGCTGGCCCCTTCCCCACCACCTCAGTGAAACGCACACAACTTCTCCATGTTTGGTGTTTCTGCTTCTGCCTCTCTGTCTCCCTAGCACTGCTGGAAGCAAAAGCCCTAAAACAAAAGGGTCAGTGTTCTTTTCTCTCTTGGAGCCTCTGAGCCCCTCCCATACCGTGACAAGATCTAGATTTATGTTGACAGCCCCCATGCCGGTGTGCAGCACATAGTAGGTGCTCAGTAAATGTTGGATGACAATCCCACCACCTGCCTGGGCTCCGCCGTGACAGTCTGCTCTGCCCCTGAGAGCTGAACTCCCAGCTCCCACAGTCCCAGGCAGCTCGGTCCCATGTTGAGAACCACGAAGGGACAGTCTTCTTTACAAGCTGGTCACAGAGAGCTGGGTTTCCTTGTTCTAGTAGGTGGTCCACCTTGAGGCAAAAACAGCCTCCAAAGGTGGCCAAGAGGCATGGCTGCACCTCTGTGACTATCTCCCCCTGGGGTCCCCTCTCTCGTGTGACCTGTAGTTCAAGCCAGTCTGGCTTTTCAGTGAACCCTATTTTCTCCCCCTGCAGTTCTGCATTCACAAGAAAAAAGAGCATTAGACTTCATTTCCCAGCGGCTGAGACAAGCTACAGAGTGACTTCAAGCTGTCAGCCATGCCATTCTGCAGCACTTGAGGTGGATTCAGATCTGCTTTTTTTTGAAGTTGGAGCCAAATGAGAAGTGAGGGAGGTGGAGGCAGGGGGAGGGCAGCTGGCCAGCGGGGGCTCTCTGGGGGAAGGCTTGGACTCTGGAGCCAGCCTCTCCTGGAAGGTCTCTGCTGGGGGAAATTCTAAACCTCACTCAGCCACTTGCTGGTAATTTGTGGCTAGACTCGAGCGTGTCAGCTGAACCAGAGCCAACGTCACTGTGGTTTCCTGGGTCACAATCGCTTTGCACTCGCAGAAAACCCAAGCACGCTGTTCTGGCCCTTTCAGCATGTACTACATCTGGGCTTCATTGAGGATTTCACAGAGTTAGAAACACAGCTCCCCACTCCTCCCCCAAAAGTGGCCAAAACCCAAAGACACAATGAGTGCAAAGGATTTGCTCACCCACACATGCCCCTGGCCACCCCCAAGCAAATCTGAGACCAGGGTGAGAGCTCCCCACCCTCACTCTGAAGGTCTGGTTTCAGAGTTCTCTCCTGCCCTCTTTTCTTTTCTCTCCTCCCTTCAGGTGCCCCTTCCCATGGCTCAGTCCCATGGCTCCTTCTCTGGCCTTCAGTTATTTCAACTGTAAAATGGAAGTAGTGACATCTATCTCCCGGGATAATGGATCAAATGAAATAATGGAAATGAAATGCTTTATAAATTGCAAATCAGGATCAGCAAATACTAACCCTGTAGTCTACAAACTACAACACCTGTTTTTGTGAGACCCTTGAACTAAGAATGGTTTTGATATTTTTTGATGGTTGCAAAAAAGTCAAAGTCTAATACCCAAGAAAATTATATCAAATCAAATAATAAATAAAGTTCTACCGGAACACAACTACATCCATTTATTACACACTGTCCATGGCTGCTCCAGTACAATGGCAGAGTTGAGTAGTTGTGAGAGACCTTTAGACTCACAAAGCCTAAAATATTTACTATTTTGTTCTCTACAGAAAAAGTTTCCCAATCCCTGTTGTAAAGGACTGAAAAAATAATAATTATTGTTATCTCTCTTATCTTCTCCATTAGAACTTGCTCTCAGGATGAAGTCTGCCACACTGGAAGGAAATGAAGGATCTGCTTCATCAATCAATGATTATTGAAAGAAAGGTTGAATTTATGCCAGTTCCCAAAGGCATTTTCATTTTAGTGAAAAGTTTGAGTCCTAAAAGGAAAGCCTCTCAAATATACTGAGATTTCAAATAATAGTTGGGGAAATAGATTGGAGTAAGGGCTTCAATTGGCAGCCAAGCAGCTGCCTATTATAATCTGCAAACGCATATATCCATACAATGACTGCACGAGGAACACTCCTACGGTGGAAAAATCTTGAGGCACCTCTTACTAACTTCAGGGTACCTTGACTTGGTTAATACACACTAATTAAATTAAAAATGGCTTCTTGCTAGTAACCTTTCTGGTCCTCAGGAATCTGCCATTTGGACGTGCTGTTCTGGCTTTTCATCCTGGCTACTCTCTCCCCCTGCTCAGATCTACACCTGACCTCTCTCCTGAGCCCCATGGCCCTGGCACCTCAACTCCATCTCTGAGACTGCCATCCTCATCACTGTCCTCGGATTGGATTGGCCCCTCAGAGACTCGTACCCCCCACCCAGGATGGAGCCCTGTTCCCAAACCCTCCCTTCTCCTTTCCCTCCGATCCTTGGGCCTTTTATTTCTGCACCCAGGCATCACTTGGGACCAGTGCACTGCTGTAGCACTCTCGCCTATCCCAGTCCACTCCCCTCACGGAGCAGTCCTTTCGGGGCCAGAGCACTGGCTGTTACCATTCTCTGATGCCCCATCGCCCAGTCCTTTAGTTTAGTGTAGAAAGTCCTAGTAATCTGGCCCCACCTTCTCCTCTGACCTTAGAACTCCCTGCTTCCTGCCTTGAAATCTATATTCAGTGGAGCTGAGCCACTTAAACAGTTCCAAACACTATGTGTCCTCTGTCCTGGGACTATCCCGACTTTAGGAACCAGGTTAGGTACCCCCTTCTTCCGGGAAGTCTTCCCTGATAACTTCTGGGCTGGGTGAGGGGCTCCTGGGCTTTACCCCTTACATATATTTATCTTTCCCATGGTTCTCATTTGTCTCTCTTAGTGATTGCAGAGCTCCTACTCTGTCCCTAAGGAGTAGGGACAATGCCTGCTTACATAACAAGTGCTCAAGAAATGTTGCCAGAATGAATAAAGGGAAGGAGGAAAGAAATCTAGCTTCAAGATCATGACGTCATACTGCCCATCCTGGTTTCCCAGGTAAGACATATAATATCTGCTCATTAGATTTCCTCTAGTTCCCCTCCATCTCTGTCACAGGAATCTCTGTCTCGCTGCAGCCCAAGGGCTAACCTCAAACTCTAAACCCATTCAAATGGTAAAAGCAAGAGCTTAAAGCCTCCCTGTGCAAAGTGTGGTCCCAGACCAGCCACCTCAACCTCACCTGGGAGCTTATTAGGAGTGGAAATTTCAGCTCCCACCCCAGTCTACTGAGTCAGAATCTGGGGTAAGGCAGTCTGTTTTAGCAAGTTGTCCAGGTGATATTTAATGTCTGAGTACTCAGGGCCGGACCCTGACAGTGTTGAGCTGGGAACTTTCTACAAATATCATTTAATCCTCACAACAGCACTGCCAGGGAGATATTATTAGTATTACTTCCATTGCTGGGTAGTCTGTCTCCAAGGCCTGCACCACTACACCGGCCAGCCTTAGCTGTAAAGAGATGTTAGCAGAGTCTGATTGCAAAAGTGGACACAGCCCCTTGGTCTATTTTCTTCTTAATTATTTATGCTCACAAGTCTGTGTGTGTGTGTCGCTGGGGGAGGACAACATTGGTGGTGGTCTCACAGCTGGGTGAGGGTCTTAACTTCTCCAGATCTGTGTCTTCATCAGAGAATGAATTATTAATAGATGGTTCCATTTCCTTCCAGCCCTAAAATCACATGATGCCCCGGGACACTTGCCCCACCCTACTCCTGATTTGTTGCATCCTCCAGTGACCCTGGAGCCTTCAAGGCTGAGAAAACTCTTAGCCAAGCATGAATCAGAAGTCAGAGAGACCAGAGGTGGTCTGAAGAAAATAGTCACCCATCCCCAACAAGACATCTCACAGACACAAGGGCTATGACTGGTTTGGATTTAAATGCTCCGGGAAGTAATTTCTCTGAAAAGCATCTGCTCCCCTAAACAGCCTCCCAGACATTCTGAGCTATGACAAAGGACATGGGTATAGATCTGCACTGGCCCTGGTGAGCAGTGAGAAGAGAGAGAGTGCAGGTAACATATCCCACCCAGCACCTAGTTAAGAGGGCAGGAAGCCGAGTTCTGTGCTGCCCTTGCCCTAGGATGCCCCGTGGCCAGAAACGCCTTTTACTGGCAGGCAGCAGTGTGCTTGCAGGCACCACTGCACACCAAGGGCCTTGACGTGTGACCTAGGCCAGCGTCACCAAAGCCAGGCCAATCTGAAGGCGCCTCCTGCACCCAGGGGGCCAGGCGGCCCCAAAAAGACAGACACAGCAGAAGCCGTACAGTACTCACCAAGCGTAGGAGAGGTCCTTCTCCCAGTGACTGAGGGCTGGTGTGTCTTTGGCATAAATACCAGAGCAATATAAAACCCCAGAGGCGGATCTTCTTTAAACAGAGTCCCTAAAAAGGCCAGCTGACGGTGTGTTAGCAATATTACCATATAAGGTGCTTTTTTCAATAAATCGGCCTTGGGGGTGGGGAGGGTGGAAAAGGGGGTTGGGTAGAGTGAATTATCATTTGAAAAATGTATGCAAAAGGACTCCAGAGGCAGCAGCCTTGGTGCTGGCGGATTTGTTCCTTTTATGCTGCACTTGCATAAACAAAACTCACACCAGGCCTTATAAGCTGCCCAGAGTGAGACCAGATGGAGTTCTGCTCCTGGAGAGAGAACCATACCAAGAATGGCAGTGGGCCGCCTCCCTCCACACCTCCCTACTTAGGCCCGGCTGCCCGCCACCCCAGGGCAGTGTCCCCAAAATGGATGCAATTATGCCTGGTCTAGTGCAAGCCCAGGTCAGCTGAAAACCAGAGGGAAATGCCATCCACACCTGGGAAAGCAATCCCGTGTACTCTGCTCACCTGTTGCCCCTCACACACGCTCCTAACCCCTGGGCTGAGTCACCTGCAGGCCCAGCACAGCATAAGCCTCTTCTGAAACCTCTGTCTCCTTTCCTGATTCCTGCTGCCAGTCCCTGGACCTTGGGAATACAGCCCAAGGTAGCGGCCTTGTTGTGGAGGGACACCCAGCAAGACCCGCTCCACCTAACAAGGCCCGCAAGCTCGTAGACCTGTCCACAGTCCTGGGCTTCCTGCTCTTCTCACGTCTTCTTCCTGAGTAGCCGCTTCATTTCCAAGCTAGCAGCTACAGTTCTGTGGCAATTACTCTCCCCTCCATATTCCCGCAGTCCCAACGCCTCATGCCTGACCCAGACTAAAAGTACCGACTGCCTATTGGACGTCCCTGCCAGGATGACCCTCCAAAATGGAATCTTTGTCCCCTCCTGTTGATGCTGCTGTGACAGCTGGGCTCCCTACTTCAGAGTCCTTCCTCTCAGTCCTTGTAGCTAGTAACCCTGAGTTGGTCTAAATGCCTCGCCCTCCCTCATGCCCACACCCACCCAGGCATCTTTCTGGAGCCCCTTCCCCTCAGAAATGCTCTGCCTCTTCCCTGCCACCCCCCGTGGGCCCCCGTCCTGCTTCAGGCTCTGGTCCTGCCCGGCACAGCTTCCGGGCTGGCCTTCCTGACTCCGCCCACCTTAAAACCCAGCGGTCCCCCGAGTGGTGTGGTCCCCAGGCTGACTGGAAGGCAGCGACTGCATGACCCGGGCCTGGTTAGAAATGCAGACCCTCAGGTTTCACCCAGCAGGACTGAATCAGAAACACTGGGGGTATGGCTCCGTGTTTCACAAACCTCTTCCCTGCCACCCAGACGTCCAGGGTTCCTACCCTTCACCAGGAGAAATGTGCATTGCATACCTGCTTACACTGTCCTGGGCCCCCAGGGGACTCGGCCCCGAAGTTAGGGGCCTGTGTGAGGGGCAGCAGGGGAGGAGGGCACACGGGATTGTTTTCCCGGGCGTGGACGCCATTGCCCTTTGGCTTTTAGCTGATGTGGGCTTGCACCAGGCCAGGCACAACTGCATCCATTTTGGAGACACTGCGTGGAGGTCCCAGTGGTTTGGGGGGTCCTGGCACAATGGCTGGTATAGGTCTGTGTCGCTCATTAATTAAGGACTGAGGCGGGCAGAGGTGTGGGTAAGGAGTGGCCGCCGCTGAGAGGACCCAGAGGAAAGACTAGGGAAGGCTTTGCATGGAGACTTGGGATTGTCCCCTGCACAGAAGGGACACTGTAGCCATCCTGAGGTATACTTACTTATCTTTGACCACTGGCCTGAGTGCTTAACGCCACGTCCAAATTCCAGGCCCCCCGGGAGGATTCCCTGAGCCTTTCAGGTCCCTGGAAAAGCCCTTGTTGTGGATGGTGGGGCTTGAGGGCGGCAGATGAGGCGGGCGCTGTCCAGCAAGGACACAGTGCTGCCAGTCCCGGCTGGGTGGGGGCAGCCCAGTGCCCG
The DNA here is from genome assembly GCF_023699985.2 of Odocoileus virginianus. Taxonomy (NCBI): domain Eukaryota; kingdom Metazoa; phylum Chordata; class Mammalia; order Artiodactyla; family Cervidae; genus Odocoileus; species Odocoileus virginianus. Next base: position 10,569,909 of record NC_069675.1, read on the forward strand.
TGCCGGGCGTGCGCGTCCCACTAGCCTCCCTTCCTGGGCAGGGACAGAGCGTGAGTCTCCTCTGACTGCTTCGGGGATCTAATGGGGCCGTTTTTTCTCTTCACAGTCTCAGGGCTGGCTCCATCCTCTTATCATTCTGAACTGTGACTTGGGTGAAAGTTCGTATCTTGGTTGCCACAATCAGCTTATAAGTAATGAAGAACCTATAATCAACGGGAACTGGTTGTGAGTCTGGGTCCAAACAGTCCAGAGATCAGAGAAGGCTATCTGAATAAACTGAAGCCCGTCGGAAATACTTAGAGAGGCTGGAGTCTGCCTTGACTTTGAAAGACAGAAAGGGTGGAGGAGGCAGGAGGCCAAGCCAGCTGTCAGAGGTGCTCAGGTGTTTTTTTATAGTATGAAGATTCCCACCCTTAAACAGCTACTTCTTTCTTTTTTTCCCTTGGTTTCAAAAACAATGCAAAAAATTCAAAGAACACAAAAATGTGTGTTTTAGAAGGCGATTGCCTCCAACAATCTCATACAGACCTGAGTCAGAGATGGTTCTAATATGCTTTCAGTATGATGTGTATTCTTTCAGTCTTCTTCCAGATTTTTTCTCCCATTTTTATGTTACTTTATAAAAATGGGATTATATTATAACAAACATTTTTGCAACTGTTCTGAAACTTCCCATGTTCTCTTAATAACACTCTTGGATGGCTGTCCAAATCAGTTTATAGATTTTTTTTAAGCCCTAACATGGTTTTCCTTAGTAGGGATATACTGTAAAATTTTTAACCAATATTTTGATTGATAGGTTCTTGAGTCATTTCCAATTTTTTACTTATGCAAACATTGCTGCAGTTTATAAAACTTTATATATTGTGCCTTTGTATGCATGTGTAAGTATATCTATATGGTAAATTTCCTAAAGTGAAATTGTCTGATCAAGTAAGGAACATTTAAAATATTGATATATATGGCCAAGTTGTCTTCCACAAAGGTTGTACTCGTTTACATTCTTGCCGCTAGGATATGGGACCATTTCCTTCTTCAGACTCTTTCAGACCCTGAGTATCAGTGGTTTTTTGTCCATTCCATCTGTTTGTTACCTTTGGAAACATACTAATTTTCATGTGGCTCACCACCTTAGAATTGGTTACGTTTCCCCCCTGATTATAAAAGTAATGAATGCAATTTTTTTTTTTTTAAGGAAAATATGGAAACAGGTGTTTGCATCTTAAGATGTTTCTTTTGGTGAACTGTTGGCCAACTGAACATCTTTGCTCCTTTTGCTCTCTTTGTGCCCAAAAGAACCATATGGCAATGAATCATCTTTTAAACTTTTCCTAATCCAAAAGGAGAAACTTAGCATCTTCTTGTTTTAAAATAATGAGAATAGACCCGTTTATTAATCTTTTGGGGGGGAATCTTTCTCTGAGAAAGATCATATCTTTGTCTATTTTTTTTAATGGTATGGTTTGTCTTTATCTTCTTGAATTTTAAGAGTTCTTGGTATATTTCAACAGTGATACCATTAGCCTTCTGTTTATCACAAGAGCTGCAATTATTTTCCCACCAGTTTAACTTCTGTTTGCCTTTTGGCTTTATCTGGCAGCATTTGCCTTATTGGAATTTAATCTAAAGTCTTTCCTTTTTGCTGTCTGTGTTTCATTATATTCTTAGTTCTTTTATTTTTGACTTTATTTTTAATTGTGGTGCAATACACATAACATAAGCCATTTTACGTGTTCATTATTACTATGTTCACTTTGTCGTGCAAACAATCTCCAGAACAATTTCATCTTGCAGAACTGAAACTCTGTATCCATTAAGCCACAACTCCCTACTTCCCCTGTTAATCACCATTCTACTTTCTGTCCAGATCTGACAACTCTGGGTACCTCATATGAGTAGAATCACACAGTACATGTCTTTTGTGACTGGTTTATTTCACTTAGCACAGTGTCCTCAGGGTTTGTCCGTGTTGTAGCATGTATCAGAATGTTCTTTCTTTCTAAGGTTAAGTAATATTCCATTGCATGTATGTACCTCATTTTGTTTCATTGGGAGGTAAGTTTTTTTCCACTTCTTGAATACTGTGAATACTGCTGCTATAAACATGAGTGTACAAACACCTCTCTGAGACCCTGCTTTTGATTCTTTTGGGTGCATACTCAGAAGTGAAATTGTTGGACCACATGATAATCCTATTTTTAATTTTTTCAGGAACTGATACACTATGTTTCACAGCAGTTACATCATTTTATATTCCCACCAACTGTACACAAGAGTTCTAATTTCTCCACTTCATCACCAACGCTTTTTGATAGTGATCATCCTGGTGGATATAAAATGGTATATCACTGTGTGTATATTTTTTAAAATTAAATAGACGATTTCTTAGAGTAGTCTAGGCTTATAGACAAATTGAGCAGAGAGTACAGAGATTTTCCATATATCCCATATCCCTACTCATGCATAGCTTTTCCCACTAGCAACATCCCCAACCAGACTAGTACATGTGTTAAAACTGATAGACCTGCAATGACATGTCATTGACTCCTGAAGTCCATAGTTTATATTAGAGTTCACTTTAGGTGTTGTACGTTCTCTAAGTTTTGACAAACATATAGTATCGTGTATACATCATCATAGTATCATACCAGACAGAATCACTGTCCTAAAAATCCTGTGTATTACACCTGTCCATCCCTCCCCATCCTCCAAGCCCGGGCAATCACCAATCCTCTTATTGTCTCCGTAGTTTTGCCTTTTTCAAAATGTCATTTCGTTTGTGTCATACAGCATGTAACCTTTTAAGACTGGCTTCGTTCACTCAGTCACATGCATTTAAGGTTCCTTCATGAATTTTTATGGTTTGATAGCTGATTTTTCAGTAGTGAATAATATTGCATTATCTGAATGTACCACAGTTTATCGATTCACCTGTTAAAAGATATCTTGATGCTTCCAAGTTTTGTCAGTTATGAATAAAGCTGCTTTACAAACATCATTAGGCAGGTTTTTGCGTGGATATAATGTTTTGAGCTCATTTGAGTAAATACCAGGAGTGTGACGGCTGGATCACATGGTGAGAGTGTGTTTACTTTTGTAAGAAATTTCAAACTGCCTTCCAAAGTGGCGGTACCATTTTTCATTCTCACTAGTAATGAATGAGAAAGAGCCTGTTGCCTCACGTCACTGTGGTTCTGATTTACCTGTGAGCAATTCTTTTTAAGGTCAAAAATGTCTCCTGTTTCACAGTCGTTGATCTCTTAATTTCTTTGAAGGAAGGAAACAACAAATATCATTTTTTCATGTACTCTTTAAAATAAAATTTTGTCATTTTATTTTTGTCAAAATAGAAATTTGTTAGTTTTCTTCTGATTTAAAAAGAATTTAAAACAAAGCACAACAAAATAAATAAATAATAAAAAGAATTCAAAACATTTCAAGAAAAAGAAGTATGAAATGAAAAATAAAAATCCCCAACATACAGATAGCCATTATGAACCAAACTCTTTACATTTTTCAATACAAATACACATTTACTGTACTGTACACACTGCTTCATATACTACATAATTTCAATTTTTATTATCTTTCATTTGTCATTAGACTGTCAGCTCTAGAAAGACAATAATTTATTTCTTTGTTGATTCCCATGACTACAGAAGGGCCTGACACATGTGGGCATCAAGAAACATCTGCTAAATGAAGAAAGAAACAAACAAGTTCCACTTTTAATCACTTAACAAAATGTCTCGGAATTTCTTTTTTTTCTGTGCTCATAAATACAGACTTTCATCATCATCTGTTTTATTGGCTGCATATATTTCAATGTATTTATCAAATTAATCCTTTACTGATTGCCTGTAACAAGTAGCATCCACTTTGTCACTATTATAAACAATGCTGTGATAAATATGCTTTTACTTAGGTTTGTATACATATGGGATTATCTCCTTAGATTATTCCAAAAGGAGAAGTTTCTTGGTTAAATAGAATACACATTCTAATTAAAAATCATTTTGCTAAGCCAGACCTCCTGAAAGTAACTGCAATTTATTCTCCCACTTAGGTATGAGAGTGCTTATTTTCTTAGAACCTAACTGAAGAGCACCAAACCTTTTTTTTTCCAGTGGCTTACCCAGTTTTAATTATATCAGAAATTGCATCATCCTCTGCTTGTTTACAACTCAGATCTTCTATGAGTCAAACAACCAAGGGAAGCCAAACAGCTTTTACTCCTATTCTTAGAGCATATTCTATACTGTAGCTATTATCCAACGTATTTCTTTAAGTTTAATCTTTTTGAAAAACTCTATTTTAATTTTGTTTTTACATATAAACATTTATTTTTAAATGCTAAGTCTCAAATCCAGGCATTTTTGAGCACCCTAATTACATACTCCTACAATATCTAGTCCACATCCTGGAAGTATTATTTTCTGTTAATTATTCACTCTGTACAGTTAGAAAGAGAAAGGACAAGTGAAGAGATGGTCTAGAAAGGCCAGTCAATCCAGTTGCTATCTTCCTTGGTTTTTAAATTTATAGTAAAGTCTCAGTGAAGTCCTAGAGTACAGTAAACATTCAGAATTTCCCAACTGATTTACCCTTAGAACATTTCTCAAAAGCATATCTTTTAAAATATTGCAGGGTAGAGTTCTACAGATGATCCACTTGAAAAACACAATTAGATGTGGAGTCCTCATCTGGGTTTGAATCACAGCTCTGCCCCTGTATTATTAACTTTAGGCAAGCTTTAATTTTCTCATCCATAAACAGTGTTTCTTCATACGACTATTGTGAGGATTAAATGAAATCATGTGTGTAAAGCTTCTGGTGTATAGTAAGGGTTCTGTGGCAAGTATCAATAAATGGTAGCTGTGCCCTTACCATTTCAGGGCTCTCAGCTCATCAGGTTATTTATCAAGCTCTACCATTGATTTCATCAAGAACTATGTCCAACTCATCATCTAGATCACCTGGAATAGATTTGGACTATTCCTAAAACTGAAACCAACGGAGAAGGCAGTGGCAACCCACTTCAGTACTCTTGCCTGGAAAATCCCATGGATGGGGGAGCCTGGTGGGCTGCCGTCTATAGAGTCGCAGAGAGTCGAACATGACTGAAGTGACTTAGCAGCAGCAGCAGATACCAAACATTTTTCAGTTTGTATCATTTCTGCAGATGACTGGTCTACTTAATGTTTTAATTCTGAATTGCATTTTGGGAGTTAGCTTGCAGTTATCCTCTTGTAATATCCATAACTTACATGTTTGTTGTTGTTGTTTAGTCGCTAAGTCGTGTCCAAATCTTTTGGGACCCTGTGGACTGTAGCCTGCCAGGCTCTTCTGTCCTTGGGATTTCCCAGACAAGAATACTGGAGTATGTTGCCATTTTTTCTCCAGGGGATTTTCCTGACCCAGGGATTAAACCTGCATTTCCTGCACTGACAGGTGGATTCTTTACTTACCTTTTAGTAAGCTAAGTGGCCAGTTATACTAACGCCCTCGTATTTTGTTTTGCCCTTGTAGTTTAATCATTAGTTTCTAGATTTAGTATTAAGGCCTCTTTGGGACCAGAATTTGGTTTACCACTTCTAATACTTGGTATCTTTCTTCTCCAAAAATGTTATTGAATTTTTGCCAGCACACATATTTTACTGATTGTCAGGATGTTTTTGCACTGACTGACATTCCCTCAATTTTTATTCCAAACTCTGTAATTTTTTTTTTTTTTAGTGATCCCAATATGGTGACTTTTGGGTTCTTAGAGCTCATTCTTCAGTTGTAGCCATAGGATCGCATAGATAGGGAGATATACCGGCTGCCCACTTTGGGCCTCTTGTAGGTGCTGTGAAGGATCAAAATCCAGAACACTGATTTACGTCCACTCACACTAAACTGACTGGTTCCCTGGCCATATTAGCAGTTGAGTGATTGATGTTCTGTTCCATATGTTATTAATACTTGGCAGCAAGTATAACCTACTAAGAAGCCTAGAATAATGCTAATAAACTCAAATTTTCTTTAAACCCAAGATAATATGGTTCTGCATCTAGATCAGAGGCTGACAAACTGCAGCCTTCAGGCTGGCCACCTGTTTTTGCAAATATCATCTTCTTGGAATGCGGCCATTCCCATGTTCATGCAACGTCTCTGGCTGTTCTGTGGCACCACAGAAGCTGACTGGCTTCCTCAGAGACCAAGTGGCCTACAAGCCTAGAATATTTACCGTCTGGCCCTTTAGGACACAGTTCACCAATCCTTGATCCAGACTATCAGAAGTTGCCAGATAATCATGGCTTTACAGCAAGGAGAGTTGGATGAGTTTAAGAGATAGTATAATCAAACTATGCCTGAAACCTCCTTCACCATTCTAGAATTATACTTAAATTCAGTAGAATTCTTGAGTCCTGTTAGATCTTGGTTTGGAGCTCTCTTTTTAAAAACCTTTCTTTATGGTCTTCGTTTCAAATTCTATTTTGTCTGAGTATTGTGACCCCTGCTTCCTTGTCATATTCACTTGCATGAATTATCTTTCTTCATCCCTTCACTTTCAATCTATGTGCGTCCTTTGCCCTAAAGTGGTTCTCTTGTATACAGCATATTGTAGGCTCTTGGGTTGTTTTTTTTTTTAATCCAATCTGCTACTCTGTGTCTTTTAATTGGAGCATTTAGTCCAATTGATATTTAAGGTAATTTTAAAAAATTTATTTTTATTTACTTGACTGCACAGATTTTAGTTGTGGCACGTTGCATCTTTAGTTGCACCAGGTAGGATCTATTTCCCTGGTCAGGGATTGAACCTGGGTCCCCTGAATTGGGAACACAGAGTCATAGCCACTGGACCATCAGAGAAGTCCCCAAGGTAATTATTGATAGATTTCTTGCCATTTTAAACCTAGTTTACCAGCTGATTTTATATTTCTTCTTGTTCCTTTCTTTTTCCTTTAGTGATTTGATGATTTTCTTTTGCATTATCCTTGTGTTCTCTTCTTTTTCATTTTTGTGAAGGTATTGTGTGTTTTTGATTTGTGGTAATCTTGTTTTTCAAGGATGTTAACCCATTACTATATCTACTTCCTTTAGACTGACAGTCATGTAGGCTCAAGCACATTCTAAAATATACACATAAACGTATATATGTGTACATTTTCTTACTCTCATCCACCACATTTTATGATTTTGATGTCCTCTTGTACATATTCATGTTTGTCCTTCTGCTATTCATTTTGGTTATCATCACTTTGACAAATTAAAAAAATTTAAAAAAAATCTGTACCCTGGCTTACTTAAATGATTTACTTTCCAACTGTGATTTTCTCTTTCCTTTAGAATCTTGTTTCTTTTCTATTTGGAGACCTTTCAATATTTCTTCTATGATAAGCTTAGTATTGTGGTATTCTTTCAGTTTTTGCTTATCTTAGAAATTCTTTAACTCTCCTTCTGTTCTAAATGATGATCTTGCTGGGTAGAGTATCCTAGATTCCTTTCAGGACTTTATCTTGCCTTCTGGTCTGCGACATTTCTGAAGAGAAATCAGCTGAGAGCCTTATGGGGGTTCCTATAATTAACTCTTTGTTTTTTTCTTGCTGCCTTTAGAATCTTCTCTTTAACTTTTACCATTTTAACTACAATACTTCTTGGTGTAGATCTGTTTGGGTTCATCTTGTTTGAGATCCTCTGTGCTTCTTTTTTTTTTTTTCCCTCTGTGCTTCTTATAGGGGACTGGAATGTAAAAGTAGGAAGTCAAGAAACATCTGGAATAACAGACAAATTTGGCCTTGGAGTACAGAATGAAGCAGGGCAAACGCTAATAGAGTTTTGCCAAAAGAACGCAATGATCATACCAAACACCCTCTTCCAACAACACAAGAGAAGACTCTACACATGGACATCACCAGATGGTCAACACCAAAATCAGATTGATTATATTCTGTGCAGCCAAAGATGGAGACGCTCTATATAGTCAGCAAAAACAAGACCGAGAGCTGACTGTGGCTTATATCATGAGCTCCTTATTGCCAAATTCAGACTTAAATTGAAGAAAGTAGGGAAAACCACTAGACAATTCAGGTATGACCTAAATCAAGTCCCTTATGATTATACAGTGAAAGTGAGAAATAGACTTAAGGAACTAGATCTGATAGACAGAGTGCTTGATGAACTATGGATGGAGGTTCGTGACATTGTACAGAAGACAGGGATTAAGACCATCCCCATGGAAAAGAAATGCAAAAAAAGCAAAATGGCTGTCTGAGGAGTCCTTACAAATAGCTGTGAAAAGAAGAGAAGCGAAAAGCAATGGAGAAAAGGAAAGATATTCCCAACTGAATGCTGAGTTCCAAAGAATAGCAAGGAGAGATAAAAAAAGCCATTAATCCTCAGTGATCAATGCAAAGAAATAGAGGAGAACAACAGAATGGGAAAGACTAGTGATCTCTTCAAGGAAATTAGAGATACCAAGGGAACATTTCATGCAAAGATGGGCACAATGAAGGACAGAAATGGTATGGACCTAACAGAAGTAGAAGATATTAAGAAGAGATGGCAAGAATACACAGAAGAACTGTACAAAAAAGATCTTCGTGACCCAGATAATCACAATGGTGTGATCACTCACCTAGAGCCAGACATCCTGGAATGTGAAGTCAAGTGGGCCTTAGAAAGCATAACTACAAAGAAAGCTAGTGGAGGTGATGGAATTCCAGTTGAGTTATTTCAAATCCTGAAACATGATGCTGTGAAAGTGCTGCACCCAATATACCAGCAAATTTGGAAAACTCAGCAGTGGCCATAGGACTGGAAAAGGTCAGTTTTCATTCCAATCCCAAAGAAAGGCAATGAATGCCAAAGAATGCTCGAACTTCCACACAATTGCACTCATCTCACACACTAGTAAAGTAATGCTCAAAATTCTCCAAGCCAGGCTTCAGCAAAACATGAACCGTGAACTTCCAGATATTCAAGCTGGTTTTAGAAAAGGCAGAGGAACCAGAGATCAAATTGCCAACATCCGTGGGCTCATTGAAAAACAAGAGAGTTCCAGAAAAACATCTATTTCTGCCTTATTGACTATGCCAAAGCCCTTGGCTGTGTGGATCACAAAAAAACTGTGGAAAACTCTGAAAGAGATGGGAGTACCAGACCATCTGACCTGTCTCTTGAGAAACCTGTATGCAGCCCAGGGAGCAATGGTTAGAAGTGGACATGGAACTACAGACTGGTTCTAAATAGGAAAAGGAGTATCACAAGGCTGTATATTGTCACCTTGCTTATTTAAATTATATGCAGAGTATATAATGAGAAACACTGGGCTGGAGGAAGCACAGGCTGGAATCAAGATTGCCAGGAGAAATATCAATAACCTCAGATATGCAGACAACATCACCCTGTATGACAGAAAGTGAAGAGGAACTAAAAAACCTCTTGATGAAAGTGAAGGAGGAGAGTGAAAAAGTTGGCTTAAAGCTGAACATTAAGAAAACTAAGATCATGGCATCTGGTCCCATCACTTCATGGGAAATAGATGGGGAAACAGTGGAAACAGTGGCAGACTTTATTTTTTGGGCTCCAAAATCACTGCAGATGGTGATTGCAGCCATGAAATTAAAAGACGCTTACTCCTTGGGAAGGAAAGTTATGACCAACCTGGATAGCATATTAAAAAGCAGAGACACTACTTTGTCAACAAAGGTCCATCTAGTCAAGGCTATGGTTTTTCCAGTGGTCATGTATGGGTGTGAGAGTTGGACTGTGAAGAAAGCTGAGCACCGAAGAATTGATGCTTTTGAACTGTGGTGTTGGAGAAGACTCTTGAGAGTCCCTTGGACTGCAAGGAGATCCAACCAGTCCATCCTAAAGGAGGTCAGTCCTGAATATCCATTGGAAGGACTGATGCTGAAGTTGAAACTCCAATACTTTGGCCACCTCATGTGAAGAGTTGACTCATTGAAAAGACCGTAATGCTGGGAGGATTGGGGGAAGGAGAGAAGAGGACGACAGAGGCTGGATGGCGTCACCGACTTGATGGACATGGGTTTGGGTAAATTCCAGGAGTTGGTGATGGACAGGGAGGCCAGGCGTGCTGCGATTCATGGGGTCGCAAAGAGTTAGACACAACTGAGCAACTCAACTGAACTGAACTGTGCTTCTTATATCTGGATATCTGTTTCCTTTTTTAGATTTGGGAAGTTTTCGGTCATAATTTCTTCAAATATGTTTTGATACCATTTCTCCTTCTAGGACCATTATTATGCATAGATTGGCATGCTTTATATTACCCCGTAGGACTTTTATATTGCTTTCATATGTCTTTGTTTCTATTCTTCCAGATCACTTATTCATTCTTCTGCATTATTCAATCTATTTATTGCCTTTAGCTCAATTTTTGTATTGGAAAGTGAATTTTTCTTGGCTCCTCTTTAAAGTTTTTAGTTCTTTTTTTACAGTAATCTGCATTTTTATCAGCAGCTTTTCTTAATTCCTTCAGTATTTTTATTATCTCCTTTTTGAATTCTGTGTCTTTTAGACTGAAGGGGTCTGCTTCATTGTCTGTTCTTTCAGGGGAATCCTCTTGTTCTTTTATTTGAAAGTGGTTCCTCTGCTTCTTCATTTTGCTTATAATTCTCTTATTCCATGAGTTTAGGAGAAACGATTATCTCTTGTGGTCTTGAAGGGCTATTTTTATGTGGGAGTGTCCTTGTGTAGACTGTGTGGGTTTAATATTTTTGCTGTGAGGGCTATTTTTAGTATGGATGCCTGTCACTTCTTTCTTCAGTGTGGAGCATCAAACCTTCTAGTTTTCACAATCTAATAGGTGAGAAATGTGCTGTACAGGGTTTAAATTTGCATTTGTTTGGTTACTAGTGAGTTATGCATATTTTCTTGTCTATTATCAACTTATATTTCTTCTTTTGTAAACTGTCTGTTGGATGCATTTTTATTAGATGCCTAAACTTTCCTTATTGATTTATAATAATTCTCTATATATTTAAGATATTAACATTTTGTATGTCACGAATACTGCAAATATTTATTCTTAGTTTGTCACTTCTTTTAAAATTGCTTTCATGGTATCTTTTAAAAAAATTCTTTGTAAGAAATTTTACTTCCATGTGGCCTTAGTGATAAAGAACCCACCTGCCAGAGCAGGAGACACAAGAGAGGCAAGTTCAATCCCTAGGTTGGGAAGATCCCCTGGAGAAGGAAATGGCAACCCACTCCAGTATTCTTGCCTGGAGAACCTCATGGAGAGAGAAGCCTGGTGGGCTACAGTCCATGGGGTCACAAAGAGGCGTACACAACTGAGCACACACATTAATGAGTTTTACACCCACACTGCCTATATCAGGTTTCCATGTAACCTCTCCCAGTTGATAATCCTCCCAAGGTAAACACTACTCTGATAAAGCTTTAACTTTTGATATAGTAAAACTTTAGCTTTCATAGTTTGTACCTTTGGGTCATGTTTTAAAATAATTACTCCTGCATGCGTCCTCAGTCATTTCAGTCATGTCCGACTCTTTGTGACCCTATGGGCTGTAAACCACCAGGCTCCTCTGTCCATGGGATTCTCCAGGCAAGAATACTGGAGTGGGTTGCCATGCCCTCCTCCAGGGGATCTTCCCGACCCAGGGATTGAATCTGCTTCTCTTATATTTCCTGCATTGGCAGGCAGGTTCTTTGCCACTAGGGCTTTCCTGGTAGCTCAGCTGGTGAAGAATCCGCCTGCAGTGCAGGAGAACCCAGTTCGATTCCCAGGTTGGGAAGATCCCCTGGAGAAGGGATAGGCTACCCAATCCAGTGTTCTTGGGCTTCCCTGGTGGCTTAGATGGTAAAGAATCTGCCCGCAATGCGGGGTTCAGTCTCTGGGTCATGAAAATCCCCTGGAGAGGGGAATGGCTACTCACTCCTATATTTTTGCCTGGAGAATCCCCATGGGCAGAGGAGCCTGGCAGGCTATAGTCCATGGGGTCGTGAAGAATCTGACAGGACTGAGTGGATAAACACAGCGCCACCTGGGAAGCTCATTCCTCTACTCATAATTATATAAATATTCACTGATGTTTTATTCTGGCACTTTAGTTATGTCATTTATATTGAAATCTTTATTTAATCCAGCTGAAATCTATTCTAATGTAAACAAGAGAGAAGGATCAAACTCCCCTATCTGTTCCTTCAAGGCTATTACCCAGCATTATTTGTTAACAAGTTAACATCATTTATAAACTAGTCAACACCATCTCCATGAGTTAAAACATTCTTTATATATTCTACTCTCTTGCTTTATTTGCCAATTTCTGCACCAGTATCTCAGCATTTTAAATATAGCTCCAGGTCTTAATATCTCCTGAAGTAAATATTGCTTTGTTATTTTCTTTCAAACCTTTCTTAGTTATTATTTCTCATTTATTCTCCAGAAAACCTTTAAAATCATTTTGTGAAATTAGCTCCCCACATCCCATGAAAAAGTTGAAATCTTAATTGGTTACATTGAGTTTACATATTAATTTATTTTTAAAATTTTTATATATTGATTTTTTTGGCCTCACTGAGCAGTATGCAGGATCTTAGTTACCCAACCCGGGACTAAACCCATGCTCCCTGCAGTGGAAGCATGGAACCCTAACCACCAGACTGCCAGGGAATTCCCTACATAGTAATTTAAAAAACATTGATACCTTTACATTATTATATATTTATTCAAAACTTTATGTTCCTTAATAACTTCTCAAAGTTTTCATCATATAGACCTTGCACAGTCCTGTTTCCCAAATTAGGATTTTATGTTTTCTGATGATATTATATTAGCATCTTTGTGACATTTTCTGATTACTGACATACAGGAAATACATACATTTTATTATGTACAAATATAAACATTATTATACACACAGATCTTGTCATCTTGCTAAACTATCTCATTAGTTTGAAAGGTTTTTATTTAGTGGGTAGCATATCATTTGAAAATAATATTTATTTCAACCAATATTTCTACATTTTATTTAGTTTATTACTTTTATTATACTATTTAGAACTTAGAGAACAATGTTTAATGTTTTGCTGTTACAAGTGGCATCCTTGTGTTTAATGAGAATGCCTCTAGTTCATTTTTCTTAACATCCCTAAAACACTCAAGGGTTCTAATTCATTAAATTTGAGGTGACACCCAGGTAATTGCATCCTGTTAATTGCACAAATAATATTGAAGCATGCTCCCAATATGTCGTTAGGATGGTAGTCTAGCATTTTTCCATTAAATATAATTCAATATAGTATGCATTATTTTTCATATTATGGAATTATTGTTTCACCAAAGGTTTATTAAGAGTTATTAATTGGGAGTTTGGGATTTAATAAAATGTCTTCTCAGCATCTCAATGATCCTCCCTTCAGGATAAAACATAAAAACATCTGTTCAAAGGCACCAGAGATCACCCAAAATAGGACTTAAGAGGCCAGGTTTCTGGAGAGAGAAAACTCATTTGGGTGAACTTGATATTTTATGCCATTTTTCTCTTGAGATGTCTTTCAGTGTTTAAGCAGAGGTCAAGAAGTTGAATAAGGAGCAGTAAACAAGAGAATGGGAAGCTTTTCAGTGCTTTTGACAGACTTAGACCAGGGAGAAAAGCACTGCTCAGGAGGACAGGTACTGTCAAATATTTCAGGCTTTCCACGGGGACCTGTGACGGTTAACTTTTTATGTTCACTTGGCTAGGCCACAGTATCCAGATATTTGGTCAAGTACTAACTGAGGTATTTCTGTGAAGGTATTTTTTAAAGATGAGATTATCATTTACATCAGTAGACTTTGAATAAGGCAGAGAGTATCTTCCACAATGTGGGTGGTTCCCATCCAATCAGATGGCCTAAATAGAAAAAGATTGATCTTCCCGAAAGAAGAAATTCTGCCAGCAGACCATCTTTGGAGTCAGGCTGCAATTCTTTTTTGGGTCTGCAATCTGCTGGCTGTATGTATACAGACACACACACTCTCTCTCTTTCTTTCTCTCAATTTTGATTCTATTTCTTTGGACAACCCTAACTAATACTAGTCCCATGAAAAATTATGCTCTAGAGAATAAGGGCAAGCCAGAAATAGACCAGGCCTTACAAAGACTGAACCCCAGCTTAAAATGAGTTCAATTCCAGATTAGAATAAGGTGATCTCTAACTATCTGCAAAAATCTAGAGTAAATTCTCTCTAGAGGAAGATAATACTTTTGAAAGCCCGTACAAATATTTGTCTACAGTATCTGGCATTCAATTTAAAAATTATCAGAAATACCAGGAAATAGGACTGAAAGAGAAAAAGCTTACAACAGAAACAGGTCACTGATGACCTGTATCTTGAAAAGCAGGAAAAACACAAAAAAGAGAAATTTGGATGTGGTGAAAAGGTTTAATATGTGTAAATGTAATCCTTGAAGGAGAAGAGAGAAAGAACGAGATGAAAAAGAATATTTGAAAAATAATGGCCAAGAAATTTCCCAAGCAGGTGAAATACATTAAGCTACAGATTCAAGAAGTACTCTATATCCCAAATAGGATAAATACAAAGAACATCATTCCTTTGGTACATCATAGTGAAACCAGGAAATGCCAGGAGCAGGGTGGGTGGGAAAATCTAAGATCAAGAGAACAATTTAAAAGCAATAGGGTGAAATGTGATACCTTCAAAAGAACAGCAAAAAGACTTACAGCTGACTTTTCACAATGGCATGACATCTTTAAAACTCTGAATTGATGCAGTTTATAATTATATAATCTGTGAAATATTCCAGAAAATGAAGGCAAAAAATAAAGACATTTCCAGAGATGCTAACACTGTGATAATTACCTTAAGGAGAATTCCTCAGGCAGAAGGAAAATTATCCTAGTAGGAAGCACATAAATTCAGGAAGGAATGAAGAACAATGAAAAGGGTTAGTATTGCATAAATCTGCATGAATATTAATTATACAAAGCAAAAGTAAAAATGTCTTCTGAGCTTTAAAATATATGCAGAATTATAATATACAACAACAGTAATAGTGAAGTCAAGAGGGGGTAAATGGAGTCGAAGTATTTTAGGTTTCTTGCATTGTCTTGGAAAGAGAAAATTCTATTTTACATGAAATGTTAATAAGTAAAGGATGAATGTTATAATATCTAGGGTAATCTCTAAAAGAAAAAGAATGTATGATGAATGTTATAATATCTAGGGTAATCTCTAAAAGAAAAAGAATGTATAACTAATAAGCTAAAAGAAGAGAAAACAACTGGAATAATAGAACATACTCTATTAATTCAAAGGAAATCAAGAAAGGCCAGAAGGAAGATAAACAGGTAAGAAAGATAGAAAACAAATTGTAAGATGCTAACTTTATGCCCAGACATATCAGTAATTATGTTAAATTTAAACTGAATAAATATTCCTATTTAAAGATAAAAATTGCTTGACTGCATATTTGATGATATTAAATCAACAGTAATCAATCCTGCTTATAAGAGATATGCCTTAAATGTAAGGATTCATAAAATTGAAAGTAAGAAGCCCTAATCAAAAGAATGTTTTACTAATATCAAAGTAGGTTTTTAAGGCAAGGAGCAGTCCTAAAGATAAAGAAACATTTTATAATAAAAATGGGTCAGTCCACCAGAGATTTCCACAATTATATGGAATTATAACAATTTCACAATTATGCGCACCTATCACACACACACAGGGCAAAACTTAACCAAACAAAAAGAAGAAAGACACAAATTTGCAATCACATTGGAAGATTTTTAACACAGGAAAGTCAGTAACTTAGAAAGAGGTGACAAAAAGATCAGGAAGGATTTAGAGGATTTGGACAACATGATTAACTCTTATCTGTGTACAGAATGTTGAGTGAATGTTTTTTGTTTCCCCGAATCGTTGCTATGGCCCCTACTGCAAACAGCAAGCTACAGGAGATGGCCAAAAAGCAGAGCCCAATTCCTCTCCCAGGGCTTACTGAGAGGCAGCTCAACCACCCTGCTTTCTGGGAGCAGCACCTCTGCCCCCCACTCGGAGCCGCCAGACACCTGCGTGAGAAAGCTAGAGAGAGACTTGAGCTTCGCAGTTGGAGCCCTCAGCCTTGGCCAGAGAGCAGTGCTAGGGGAGGGGGAGTTCTCTCCTTTCTCTGCGGGGAGGGGAGGGCTGCTCAGTCCATGGAATTCTCCAGGCCAGAATACTGGAGTGGGTAGCCTTTCCTTTCACCAGGGGATCTTCCCAACCCAGGGATCGAACCCAGGTCTCCCACATTGCAGGTGGACTCTTTACCAGCTGAACCACCAGGGAAGCCCAAGAATACTGGAGTGGGTAGTCTATCCCTTCTGCAGCGGATCTTCCCAACCCAGGAATTGAACCGTGGTCTCCTGCATTACAGGTGGGTTCTTTACCAACTGAGATATCAGGGAAGCCCCAGAAGGTCCAGGGCCCACAATAATTCTCCTTTTGGGGGTCTGCCGGTACAGAACTGTACTGATCTGCTCCGAGTCCACCTGAGTGGGCTTTGCGGGAAGGCGATGAGATAGGTCAGACAGTGGGGAAGTCTATGGAGAAGACTGGACACCCCCATCTGGGATGTTCTTACAGGTCCAACGGGCACAGGGAAGGTGGTTGGGCTTAAGCCTTCTTGCCAATATGTAAGCAAGAGAAAGACTGTGGGTAGTCCCCTGGAGAATGTATCCCTAGAATGGGGCTAAGGGTGAGTGAAAGCATTTGAACTAGACCAGATTCCCCAGATCAAGGAAGGGTGCTGTTTAGGTGTTGGCAGGGGAGCAGCGGCGGTTTGCACACAGCATGCTGAAAACCGCACATGCGATCACAATGAGAAAGACAGTGCTAAACAGAGACATGACGGCCAAAGAAAGAACTCTGAAACCTACCGACCAATTAAGTAAGAAGACACGTGCCCTTTTCCTGCCCGCTCTCAGGGACGACCCCAAGTCTGGAGGAGCTAGAAACAGACCTTACCCCCTCTCCACTTTCTAGGGGTCCTGAGCCTTGGGCCGGACTGGAAGGTGCCCCGGGATCCCTGTTCCTTCCCTTACCTATCATTAGGCAGTTCCCTCTCCCACTCCTTCCAGGCAAACTCTAGCGGTATGGTGCCCCAGGTCACTATTTTGAGCCTAGGAGACAGGAGAAACTAGATGCAAGGGTTGGGGGAAGGACAATTGGAGGGCTTTAAAAGTAGAGTTGGTAGCCTCCTTGCTGGATTGTTCTTTACTCCCTAACACTTTAGGCGAGCCCACTCAGAAGGGTGGCTTTGAAATGACAGACACCTGCCAGCCCATTTCATTTTGTGATCGGGGCAGTGGTTTCCCTGAGATAGGCCTCAGCATATAGGGACATCATTGAACCTGGGCTGTTAGGATCCTCTGCCCATCTCTCTAAAAAGGCAAGGATGTTCCCCTGAAAGACTGGAGCCCCAGAGGATGATTTGGAACAAACTACTGGCCTCGGACCACACTATTATTTTTATTATTGCTGTTATAGATAGCTGCCATTTATTGATTGTGGTTTACAAATTGTACTAGGCCCTGTGTATTCATTCCCTTATCTAAACATGGTATTTTCTACATTGTATAGAGGTGAGAACTTTGAAGCTGTAAGGCATTTATTGAAGTGATGTAATAAACAAGTGAGGAAGCCAGGAATCCATCCCAGTCTAGCTTTGAAGCCTGCCCTTAACCTCAGCATTTCGGCCTCCCCTAGTGCTGAGGGGAAAAATATTTATATTTGCAATTAGGTATTAGCTGAGAACTAAGCAATGGTACCCCACTCCAGTACTCTTGCCTGGAGAATCCCATGGACGGAGGAGACTGGTAGGCTGCAGTCCATGGGGTCGCTAAGAGTCGGACACGATTGAGCGACTTCACTTTCACTTTTCACTTTCATGCATTGGAGAAGGAAATGGCAACCCACTCCAGTGTTCTTGCTGGGAGAATCCCAGGGACGGGGGAGCCTGGTAGGCTGCAGTCCATGGTGTCGCACACACAGAGTCGGACACGACTGAAGTGACTTAGCAGCAGTAGTGTCCTGAAAGGGAGGTCTCCCGTAACAACATAATGCACATAACTTAGAGTCAGCATTAATTTTCAAAATGTTCCTGAGTAGCCAAAGTAACTTTTAATAAGTCAAATGAAGCAACTGTGAAAAACCAAAATAGTAAGAGGCTACTTAGGACCTCATAAAAATTAAGGTTCAAGATACATTTTTCACTATCTTAAAAATATTTTACTTTAGCGGGGAGGAGAAAAAGGGGTTGAGGAAGAGTAAGAGATACAAACTTTCAGTTACAAAATAACTCTCACAGGTATGAAATGTACAGTGTGGGAAATATAGTCAATAATATGTAATACCTTTGTATGGTAGATGACAACTAGCTTTATCATGGTGGTCATTTTGAAATGTATAGAAATATCAAGTCACTATGACGTACACCAGGAACTAACAGTGTTGGAGATCAATTATTCAAAAGTAAACAATGGAACAAGGTCGTAGAAAAAAGAGTTCAGATGTATGGTTACCAGAGGTGGGGGAGGGCGGGATTTGAACGAAGGTGATCAAAAGGTACAGACCTTCAGTTATAAGATAAACAAATTCTACAGAAGTAATGTACAACATGAGAAAGATAAATAACACTGTTCTATGTTACAAATGAAAGTCGTTAAAAGTAACAACTCTCCCAAGTAACACTTAAGACTTCTCATCACAAGGAAAAAATATTTTTTTCCATTTCTTCAGTCTTTACACTCTCCCAAGTGAATTATTTTGACTGCCTTTTTCTTTTCCTTTAATGCTGTATTTATGCGAGATGATGGATGTTCACTTAATCTATTGTGGTCATCATTTCATGCAATGATTTCAAGTCAAATCATTATGCTATATACCTTAAACTTATACAGGGCTGTACTTCAATTATATGTCAATACACCTGGGATAATCTATTATCTTGTGGGGAGTATGGAATCTGGCAATAAGGTAGACTCTAGAAAAGGTTTGTGAGTGGTTATCTTGGAAAGTGTGTTTGTGTGGGACCAAATGCAGAATAACACCTAGGAAGTTCACTTCCTCCAGCTCTCTGACCATGCGGTCAACAGTCCCCGTTGTTATAAATATGAGGTCTGTCTCCTACTAGAGCCCAGTTATGGTCCATCACTGCCTAATTTTAACACTTCAGCTAAGTAAAGCATCCATGGGGACTTTTTGCCCTTGAATTTTTAATGTTCCTTCTGAATGATGGGTTCTAATCCCCATCTTTATGAATTGTGCTTATTGTTTATAATTTCACTCTTTGGATTTAGTTCTGTTTAGATAGATCCAGAGTCTAGCTTATTTTCCTTAAATAAGGATAACTTATGCTTCCCCTAACTCAAATTAAGTCATTTTTTAAAATTGGTCTTTCTAACTAAATTCTATGCCACCTTGTTAACAATTCATGCAGTTCGGGGATTCTCAGATCAGCGTTTGACATAAAGAGCAGATGGTCTTCAGACAACAATGCCACCACAGGTCACTGCTACAATGTTTGCCCTGCAGTGGCAAGAATAATATGAAATTGTCTGCAACTTTCATTGACCTTTCCTCAGTCTGGGCCATGGGCAAATTGATTTGGCACTGCTATTCCACTTCATGGGCCAGAGTGGGGGGAACAACCTTCCTGAGGGCTGATCCAGGCTGATTTCTGACACCAGTACTTTTCCACTCATTAAAAAACAAAAACAAAAACCTGATACTATCTTTGGATGAGTTAGTTGCACAGCCCCTTGCGATAAAAAAAGAAAAGGAGGTATTCTTTTTTTTACTGTGGTGAGATGGCTTTTTTTCCTGGACAAAGAATTGTCTACATATACAACAGTTGTTATTAGTTAAGGGCAGAGAAGGGCTACAGATCAAAATCTCTAACAATAAAGTTATTACCTAGGAAGGTAGTCCCATGTTATTCCCAAGTTCATAAATGAGGAGACAACTACGTTGTTCAAAATTTGATTCCCCATATTTGCTGTCCAAAATCTCTCTGTGGTTACTGCAAGTCCCTTTTCGACTGTAAAGTGGGAATCTATGCATTTAGTGGGCCAAGAGCTCTCTCACTCCACCTTGGTGAGCTGTGCTAAAACCAAAGTCATTTGAAAGTCAGAGTCTCAGATCTTACTTAGCCACCAATAAAGAAAGGCAGCTAAATTCCAGATACTTGCCAAAGATTACAATTCCAAGTTCACTGTCACTAAATATTTATTAAAATGTCACCAGAGAAACTTGGAGTTGTTTAAAATCTATGCAATCCATCTGAGCCTTCAAATATGACAAAATACATCCCTAGGTTAACCAGATTAAAAGACAACTAGGTATCTGAGCTGAACTATATATACTGCCTGTCTCCATTCCCCATTTTTCCAGTAGAATTACTTTTACAACATATTGTGCTTTAGTGAGATGCCATCTTTTATATGAATAAAAATGTGCTGTTTGGGTTTATTACACAAATGTTTCTATTATTTATGACATCACATATCATGTGACCTATCCATGGGAATGTAAGTGATCATTTTACTTTTTTGCTCTATTACTGTATCTACTTTGTTGTACGCTTATATTCTATATTCCTTTGCCTCTACCGTCAATTTATTTTTTCTTTGTAGTATTTTACATATCCTGGAAAGCCTTTCTACAAGGTTCAGAGCCTAACATGGGGTTTGGCACTTAGTAGTAAATATTTGCTCAAAGAATGAAAAGTGGAATACAAAATAATTACATAGAGTATAAATTAAATTGTAAAAGTGGAATATAAATGATGAAAACATTCATTTCTCACTGGCGTGGGTTCCGTCAATACGCAGGCAAAGAATTGGTGCCCTTTCTGTACACACTGACCAATTATGAAGAAACTTATTTCATGGGAGTATAATTTCTTTAGTGCTCCCCAGGCGGCTCATTAGTAAAGAACCCACCCACCAGGGCAGAAGACGTGGGTTCAGTCCCGGGGTGGGAAGATCCCCTGGAGAAGGAAAAGCAACCCACTCCAGTATTCTTGCCTGGGCCATCCCATGGACAGAGGACCCTGTGGGCTACAGTCCAGGGGGTCACAAAGAGTAGTGTGTGACTGAGCAACTAAACAACAACAGAGTTTCTTTAATTTACTCTGTTAGTTTTCTCCCTGAAGGCAGAGTATAGCATTTACTTCCTGTGTATTTTTAAGAGTGCTCTGCACACAGTAGATGCTCAATAAGTGCAAATGAAATGAGCCATCTTTGGGGAGTGAAATGGTTACTACCCCATGGTCAGGCTGCTATTATCTAAAGCCAAGAGTTGTAAAGTAATTAGCCTCCAACTAATGAAAATAAATAAATAAATGAGGCCAAGAGCACTTGGTGTTTCCATTTGCATTTTATTAGCTTGCTCACCTTGGTCACTGTGTCCACAGTGATGGAGCCCTAGCTTCCCCTTCTAGGCACTTAGTGTAGACGCTGTAGCCTTTTCCTGCTCAGCATCACTCTTCCCTTCATGCCATCATGATTTTTCTTTGGAGGTTGAATGTTCCCCCATTCCCAACGTACCTAGTTCTGATGGGGTATAGATACATGACCCAGGCCAGGCCAATCAGAGCATTCTATCCTCTCGGCTGCAGTGATTGGTTCAAGGATGAAGTCATGACCCAATGACTCAATTCCAGGACCTGTTGAAACTTGTTGGAATTGTTGGACACAGCTTCTCTTTTTCCTGCTGGATTTACCAAGACAATAGGAAAAAACCTATAGCTGACAAAGTTCCCATGTTGGAAAAATCTAATTAAATCAACAAATACTGAGTATGTAAGAGCTAAGAGAAGAAAACAAAATGAGTCTTTGATAACAAGGGGCACTGGATTCAACTGTGCCTGAACACAAGTTTGAATTCAGTTTTCTGTCAGTGCAGTGAAGAGTTCAAACCAACCCAGGATTCTCTGCCATTATATGGTCTCTTCCAAGGCCATGTTGAAGTTCCAAGGCCATGCTGAAGCTCCAAGAGCTGTGTCAGAAGCCTTGTGCTTACAGAGCAACACTAGGACTGGGAACAGAAAGAGTTGTGTAAACTTACCCTGAGTCTACCACAGTTCAGTTAAAGCAATTTAAAACTCCTGGGCCACTGGAAGGTATAGAACAGTAAGCTGGATAAAAGAAATCCTAGACACAGAAGCTTAAGCATGGGGCACAGGGATGTTAGGAGCTATTTAAGGTGGCAAAGGGATCAACGCTGTAGATGGCATGAACCATCTCTCGATGCAACTGTGTTCTGATGTGATTTTTTTTTTAAGGCAAAGGGAGATGAAAAGAGGAGACAGAGGGGTAGATAAGTTAACTACAGAGAATGACTCAGGAATATCCAGAAAAATCTTACTTCCCTTAGGTGATATTTCCACTTCTTTCATCTATCAATAATCCATTACTATTGGTCCAACACAAGTAACATCTGGTATTCTCACTCAGGCCCAGGAAGAAAAACAGAAATAACCCTTGAGCCACTGTGGGAATTCTTTTTTGGAGGACGGTGAGTTGGGGAAAAGTAATCCTTCCCTATAAACTGAGCACAGAGGGAAATCTGCTAATAAGCCCAAACAGATACATAGGAGTTCTTCAGGCCAAAGCCCAGAGGTTGTCTTCCTTAGGTCTATTCTTTCTTGGGCTTTCCACTCTCCAGGTTTTATCCAAAGATCTCTGTTAGCCCTTGCAGTAAGGTTTATTTTGAATAGGTTCCAGGGGTGATGTCACCCTCGTGGAAGGTTTCCATATATGACATCCTCTGCTGCTGTGCCCACGAGCATTCTTGAGGCCCTTTCACTGGTGCTGTCCAAGAATAAGGTCTTGGCTGGATTCCCACATTGAAAGGGCAGGGGAGCTTTGGTTTCTGAAAATAGTAGGCATTGTTCTCTCTGTCCAATTATAAAAACAATGCATGTTCCCTGTAGAATATTTGGAAAATTCAAAGAAGTATGGAGGGGAAAAAGAGAGCAATGCCATAATTCTATCACCTACAGAAAAACACTATTAATATTTTGGTGTATTTCTTTCTCATAGTTTTAATGAATGCATGTACCTATGTATATTTTAGGAAGGCAGTATTGCATTGTGGTCGAGTGTGGGTTTGGAAGTTTGACACCACTCATTTGCAGTTCTATGGCCTTTGGCAACTCCAAAAAAGAACTCCCACAGTGGTCCAAGGGTTATATTTCTGTTTTTTTCCTGAGTCTGAGTGAGAATATAGGATGTTACTTGTATTGGACAAAAAAATAATGGGTTTTAGTGGGTGATTGAAAGAAGTGGAAACATCACCTAGACTAAAGGAAGTAAGACTATTCTTAGATATTTCAGTCATTCTCTGTAGTTAGCTTCCTTACTCCTCTGTACCTCATTTCACCTCACTTTGCCTTGGAAAAAAAAAAAAAAAGCATCACAGAAAAAGCCAAATAGCATCATATACCAGAGCACAATTCCATCAAGATACAATCCATACCATGCACAGCATTGCCTTTTCTCTTTAAACAATAGAGTTTGCTAGTCTTAATCTAGTCTTCCATCAGTACACTATTATTTTAACTTATGTTTATAAGAATTACCTAGTAGTAAAATTTTCCCAACATTCACCTTGCAATTAAAAAATGGTTATTCCCTTATTCCAGATTAATTTTAAAGTAATCCTTTCAAGTTAAAAATTTTTGTAGACTTGCATTTAATTTTATGGATTAAAGAATTAACATCCTTAAAGCATCAAGTATTCCTCTCATAGAATATAGAATATTTGTCTTTCCACTTATTTTCTTCATGTCCCTCTGTACAGCTTAGTTTTCTTTATAGGAAAGAAAGAAACTGCACATTTCCTGTTCATTTTGTTCCAAGTTATTTCATAGTTTTGGTTTCTAAGGTGATTAAGAATCTTTTTCCCCAATCACAACTGGCTATTGCCTGTACTAGAAAGCTAGAATTATATACATCTTTTAGTAGACAAATGTTGCTACTCTTATGTGATATTTTACCAAAATGAAAAAGGGCATGGAATTACCCTTTGCCTGAAAGTTTGAAAGAACTCATTCATAAAAGCCTCTGGAGATAATATTGTACACATTTTCCCATTTCTTCATCGACTATTGGTCTTTTCAGTTCCACTTAAGATAAATTTTAGTTTCATGCATATGTATAACTTTTTTTTTTTACTAGAAAATCATCTGTTTCACTAAGATTATTCACTGAGAAGCTTAGTTATACACAAGACCTTCTTATGGGCTTCCCTTGTGGCTCAGCTGGTAAAGAACCGCCTGCAATGTGGGAGACCTGGGTTTGATCCCTGTGTTGGTAAGATCCCCTGGAGAAGGGAAAGGCTACCCACTCCAGTATTCTGGCCTGGAGAATTCCATGGACAGTCCATGAGGTTGCAAAGAGTCAGACACGACTGAGCGACTTTTACTTTCATTTTCTTATAATGTGCATTTGTTGTATTCCTTTGTTCACTTCTAATTTTGTATATATTTTTTTCCTTTTTGTCTACTTTATTGTTTTTTCAAAGAATGACATTATGAATTTATCTGCCAACATTCCTATTTTTAAATGCAGCAATTATCTGCTTTAATATTTCTTTTCTTCCTCCTGGCTTTCCTAGCGTATTTTGTTCTTTTTCTGAGTCTATGCTTATTTCATCTCTCTTGATTCTTTCTTATTAAATAAAGCATTTAAGGTTCTAAATTTCCCTCTCTGTATCATTTGTAGAACTAATTCAGAAGTTTCAATTTGTGATACTGCATTGCCACTCATCTCTAAAGACAAATGGCTATATATGCAGTTTTTATTTTTTCATATGCTTTCCTTCTTTTACCTTCTAAGAGGTAACCTTCCATGATTAACTTGTTAATTTTTAAATTGAATAATCTTTAAAGTCATTATCCAAACTGTGTGCACATTTAATGTGCTGTTTCTGAAAAAACCAAAGCTTTCTCATTTATTGGTTGGGTGACTTTGGATAAGTCTGTGCATTTATTTCTATCTTATCAAGTGTCAGGCACTGTTCTGGGAGCTGAGAATAGAAGAGTGAACAAAAATTGCTGTTTTCAGAGTATACTATATATATACAGTATATACTATATATTATTAATTATATATATATACACTATGTATATATTATATATATATAAGCTAGAAATAAACAGGATGATTTTAGCTAATGACCATGCTATGCAGACAGTAAAGAAGGAGACAGTATAATGGAGTGGAGGTATTTTATATGGGGCTGTCAGGGAAGACCTCTGCTGGCTGCCAGATCTCGTGGACCTTGGATTCCTTGGTCATTAGCCTAAAAACCCTCCCTTGAGCCTTGTGGTACCACTCACCTCCTCCTTTTTTAAGCTGTTGCTTTCCTTTGTTTCTGTGGCAAGGTAGTAATTACCTGTCACCAGAGTCTCTTCATCTCCTCTTACCTCTCTGCCCTCCCCCTTTCAGCACATCTTCCCCTGCCCACCTTTTGGGCACAACCAGCTGTCCTGGCAGCTGGAAGAAGAGCACAACTGCTGGCAGCTCTTGCCTGTGTTCAGATCTTCGGTGTGAGGTGACACTGGGGTGGTAGGACAGGCCCAGGATACAATGTCTGAGTCAAGGACTTAACATGGCTTCCCACAGGTGGAGGTCAGGGCACAGGTCCAGCTGGCTTTCTAGCACATGGTCCAACACCAAGGCTGCTATTTCAAGGAAGGGCTCAGCAAAAGAAAGTAAGGAAGTACTGTGTTGACTAAAAGGCACTCAATACAGTGTTAGAAAGCAAACATGACATGAGTTTACATGACAGTTTGGTGACTTGACTCACAAAAGACAATTAAAAATCACTGCAAAATAGCAAAAAAATCACATACCAAATTGTGGGTAACAGGCTTAAGTGCCATTGGAGCTCAAAGAAGAAAGAACTAAGAGTGGATTTGCTAGTTCAAGCGGACACTAGAAAAGGTAGAACTTGAACCAAACCCTCAGGGAAGCAGGTTTAATTAACAAGGACACAAGAGTCCATGGTTATTTAGTGTGACAGGGCTGGATGCTGGATCTGACAGGCACAATGAATGATACTGGGCATATCTTACAAGTGTTGAGGTCCACTTCTGACCCCAAGTAGGCAAAGGTTAACAAAAAATTCAAACTTGAATTAAGAAATAAAGACATCTGTCAAGAGGGTCAAAGTTCTCCTATTCTTTCATCTCAAGAAGTAGTTGGAACAACAAAAGTGGGAGGTTCAAACAAAAGTGGGATGGAAGAAAAAATAAAACTCTGCATATGACATGATACTATGAAGAGGAAACCCTAAAGATGCCACCAGAAAATTACTAGATCAGTGAATTCAGTAAAATTGCAGGATACAAAATTAATACACAGAAATCCCTTACATTCCTATACACTAACAACAAAAAATCTTTAAAGGAAATTAAGAAAATAACCCCATTCACCACTGCAACAAAAAGAATAAAATACCTAGGAATAAATGTACCTAAAGAAACCAAGATCAACTAAGATCATGGCATCTGGTCCCATCACTTCATGGAAAATAGATGGGAAAACAGTGGAAACAGTGTCAGACTTTATTTTTTTGAGCTCCAAAATCACTGCAGATGGTGACTGCAGCCATGAAATTAAAAGACACTTACTCCTTGGAAGGAAAGTGATGACCAACCTAGACAGCATATTAAAAAGATTACTTTGCCAACAAAGGTCCATCTAGTCAAGGCTGTGGTTTTTCCAGTGCTCATGTGAGAGTTGGACTGTGAAGAAAGCTGAGTGCCAAAGAATTGATGCTTTTGAACTGTGGTGTTGGAGAAGACTTTTGAGAGTCCCTTGGACTGCAAGGAGATCCAACCAGTCCATCCTAAAGGAGATCAGTCCTGGGCGCTCATTGGAAGGACTGATGCTGAAGCTGAAACTCCAATACTTTGGCCACCTCATGCAAAGAGTTGACTCACTGGAAAAGACCCTAATGCTGGGAAGGATTGGGGGCAGGAGGAGAAGGGGACGACAGAGGATGTGATGGCTGGATGGCATCACTGACTCGATGGACATAGGTTTGGGTAGACTCCGGGAGTTGGTGAAGGACAGGGAGGCCTGGCGTGCTGCAGTTCATGGGGTCACAAAGAGTCGGACACGACTGAGCGACTGAACTGAACTGAAAGAAACCAAAGGTCTATATGCAGAAAGCCAAAAGACACTGATGAAAGAAATAAAAAAACAACACAAACAGACGGAGAGATATATCATGTTCTTGGATTGGAAGAATCAATATTGTGAAAATGACTACACTACCTAAAGCAATCTACAGATTCAATGCAAATCCTATCAAATTACCAATGGTATTTTCACAGAACTAGAATAAAAAATTTTACAATGTGTATGAAAACACAAAAGACCCCAAATAGCCAAAGGCATCTTGAGAAAGAAAAACGGAGCTTGAGGAATCAACCTTTCTGACTTCAGACTATACTATTAATACAAAGCTATAGTAATCAAGATGGGAGCTTTCCTGGTGACTCAATCGGTAAAGAATCCAACTGCAGTGCAGGAGACTTGGGTTCAATTCCTGGGTCAGGAAGATCCCCTGGATAAGGGAATGGCTACCCACTCCAGTATTCTTGCCTGAAAAATCCCATGGAGAGAGGAGCCTGGTGGGCCACAGTCCATGGGGTAGCAAAGAGTCAGACACAACAGAGCAACTAAAGCACACAGTAAATAAGACAGCATGGTAGCGGCACAAAAAGAAATATAGCTCAATGGAACAAGACAAAAAGCCCAGAGATAAACCCACACACCTATGGGCACCTTATCTTTGACAAAGGAGGCAAGAATATGCAGTGGAGAAAAGACAAGCTCTTCAATAAGTGGTTCTGGGAAAACAAGACAGCTACATATAAAAGAATGAAATCAGAACACTTTGTAACACTGTAAGACCAGAAACTATAAAACTCTTAGAAGAAAACATAGGCAGAACACTTTGAAATAAGTCACAACAAGATCCTCTTTGACCTACATTCTAGAGTAATGGAAATAAAAACAAAAATAAACAAATGGGACCTGATTAAACTTAAAAGCTTTTGCAGAGCAAAGGAAACTACAAATAAGATGAAAAGACAACACTCAGAATGGAAGAAATAATTGCAAATGAAACAACTGACAAAGGATTAATCTCCAAAATATACAAGCAGCTCATGTAGCTCAATATCAGAAAAACAAACAACCCAATCAAAAAATGGGTGGAAGACCCAAACAGACATTTCTCCAAAGACATACAGATGGCCAACAAGCACATGAAAAGATGCTCAACACTGCTTATTATTAAATAAATGCAAATCAAACTACAATGAAGTATAACCTCACACTGGTCAGAATGGCCATCATCAAAAAATCTGACAATAAATGCTGGAGAGGATGTGGAGAAAAGAGAAGCCTCTTGCACTGTTGGTGGGAATATAAACTGATACAGCCATTATGGAGAACAGTATGGAGATTCCTTAAAAAATCTAGGAATAAAACTGCCATATGACCCAGCAATCCCACTACTGGGCTTATACCCTGAGGAAACCATAATTCAAAGACACATATACCCCAATGTTCACTGCAGCACTATTTACAATAGCCAGGACATGGAAGCAACCCAGATATCCATCAACAGAGGAATGATAAAGAAGTTGTGGTATGTATACACACACACACACACAAACATACACACACTGGAATATTACTCAGCTATAAAAAAAGAATGTATTTGAGTCAGCTGTAGTGAGGTGGATGAACCTAGAGCCTGTTATACAAGTAAGTCAGGAAAACAAGTATCCTATATTAATGCATATGTATGGAATCTAGAAAAATGGTACTGATGAACCTATTTCAGTTCAGTTCAGTTTAGTCGCTCAGTCGTGTCCGACTCTCTGCGACCCCATGAATTGAAGCATGCCAGGCCTCCCTGTCCATCACCAACTCCCGGAGTTTACTCAAACTCATGTCCATCGAGTCAGTGATGACATCCAACCATCTCATCCTCTGTCGTCCCCTTCTCCTCCTGCCCCCAATCCCTCCCAGCATCAGGGTCTTTTCCAATGAGTCAACTCTTCGCATGAGGTGGCCAAAGTACTGGAGTTTCAGCTTCAGCATCAGTCCTTCCAATGAACTCCCAGGACAGATCTCCTTCAGGATGGACTGGTTGGATCTTGCAGTCCAAGGGACTCTCAGTTTTCTCCAACACCACAGTTCAAAAGCATCAATTCTTTGGCGCTCAGCTTTCTTCACCGTCCAACTCTCATGTCCATACATGAGCACTGGAAAAACCACAGCCTTGACTAGATGGACCTTTGTTGGCAAAGTAATGTCTCTGTTTTTTAATATGCTGTCTAGGTTGGTCATCACTTTCCTTCCAAGGAGTAAGCGTCTTTTAATTTCATGGCTGCAGTCACCATCTGCAGTGATTTTGGAGCCCCCAAAAATAAAGTCTGCCACTGTTTCCCCATCTATTTGCTATGAAGTGATGGGACCAGATGCCATGATCTTAGTTTTCTGAATGTTGAGCTTTAAACCAACTTTTTCACTCTCCTCTTTCACTTCCATCGAGAGGCTTTTTAGTTCCTCTTCATTTTCTGCCGTAAGGGTGGTGTCGTCTGCATATCTGAGGTTATTGATATTTCTCCTGACAATCTTGATTCCAGCTTGTGCTTCTTCCAGCCCAGCATTTCTCATGATGTACTCTGCATGTAAGATAAATAAGCAGGGTGACAATATACAGCCTTGACGTACTCCTCAATAGGCAAAGGAGAACCTATTTACAGAGCAGTAATAAAAATGCAAACGGACCTGTGGGTATAGTAGGGGAAGGAGAAGAGGAGATGAACTCAGACAGCATCACTGACACAGATGCAATACCACGTGTGAAACAGAGAGTGAGTGGGAAGCTGCTGTATACCACGGGGAGCTCAGCTCAGGGCTCTGTGACAACCTAGAGGGATGGGATGGTGGGGGAGGTGGGAGGGAGGTTCAGGAGGGGACACATTTATACTTATAGTTGATTTATGTTGTTGTATAGCAGAAACCAACAAAACAAAGCAATTATCCTTAAATTAAAAACGAGTTTTAAAAAAGAGTGGGGGTGAAAACAAGACGCAAAGATATGGTGCCATCTCTTTAGGTCCTGGCTCTGCTCTGAGTCTCAGGGAAAATGAGAGGAAATTTGGAGCATTTCTTCTGGTTCTTTAGGTTTTCAGTTTTTTCAGTTCAAAACATCAGAGCAGACCAGAAAAGATAATTGGAGCTGAAGCCCAGTTAGTGATAAACAATGTGTATCTGTCTGAGGAGTCCTCTAGCAGGAACCTGAAGCAGGCAGAGGTCTCACGGGTAGAAGCAAGGGCACCTCAACTCTAAGACTTCTAGAGATACAAATAGTAAGTATGTTAAGTCTTCACAGCATCTTTACAACTGTCAGAGTTACATATGGCGTTCATTTTATCATTTGAGGTAGGTATATTAGACTGATCCCACTTTATAGATTTTAAGATGTTTGGGAAGTTAGGTGACTTGCTGGTGAATGAACATCTGGGCCTAGAAGCAAAATATTTCATGTTCAGTCTAGTACTTCCTCCCAAAAGGATAATGCTCCAGTGTTCCAAACACTGGAACTCACTGCTCTCAGTGCCCCGAGCAAAGCTCCTCACAAAAAGAAATGAGCTTTGGGGACTTCCCTGGTGGTCCAGTGGCTGAGAACCCACCTGCCAATACAGTGGACGTGGGTTTGATCCCTGGTCTAAGAGGATTCCATATACCACAGAGGAACTGAGCCTGTGGGCCGCAACTACTAAGCCCGCACTCTCCCCCACATGAAAAAATTTCCTCCACTGGGGTAACTGAAACCCAGAAGAAGTGAACAGCAATCAAAGGCGACAGGCATTATGATTTTAAACTCTGAGGTGCCAAGTGAAAATTGAAACCCCTGCCTCTCAAGCAACACATATCAATCATGACACCAGCCACACTAGGGATTGCTTCCCGCATAAAGTGCCTGGTACCCAAGAGAGCATTATAAGGTTTAAGAGGCTTTTTTCTTCCTCTCTGGTTTGGTATTTAATTAGGAGTATGTGAAAGTATGCTTGCTCCTTGGAAGAAAACCCATGACAAATCCAGACAGAATATTAAAAAGAAGAGACACCACTTTGCCAACAAAGGTCTGTATAGTCAAGGCTATGGTTTTTCCAGTAGTCATGTACAGATGTGAGAAATGGACCATAAAGAAGGCTGAGCACCAAAGAATTGATGCTTTCAAACCGTGGTGTTGGAGAAGACTCTTGAGAGTCCCTTGGACAGCAAGGAGATCAAACCAGTCCATCCTAAAGGAGATCAGTCTTGAATAGTCATTGAATGTCTATGATGTACAGAGACTGATGAGAACTTGACTCTTAGGTATAAATGACTAGCACAGTGGTTTTCAATCCTGGCTGTACTTGAGAATCCTATCAGCTTAAAAGACAAAAAACAAAAACAATGTCTGAGGTCTCACTCCAGAGATCTGGATTTCACTGGTGGGGCGTGAAGCATGGGTATCAGGGCTCTTTAAAAAGCTTCCCAGGTTTCCAGTGTGTGGCCAAGGGTAAGAGCTTTATGTGACCATAGGGAAAGTCTGCAATAAAGGCTAAATTTATATTTTAAGCAACAGAAAGCTACTGTAGGTTTTTGAGCAAGTGACAGAACACGAGGATGGCTGTAATGTGGGAAACTTCTTCCGACTGTATTGGGCAGAACAGACTAGAGTCAAAAAACACTAGTAAGACTTCCCTGGTGGTACAGTGGCTAAGAATCCCTTGCCAATGCAGAGGACACAGGTTTGATCCCTGCTCCAGGAATATTCCACATGTCATGGAGCAACTAAGCCTGTGTGCCCCTACTGAGTTCATGTGCTGCAACTACTGAAGCCCGCGTGCCTAGAGCCCGTGCTGCTCAGGAAGAGAAGCCTGCACGCAGCAAGGAAGAGCAGCCCTGAAGAGTAGCCCTCGCTTGCAGCAACTAGAGAAGGCCTGTGCACAATAACAAAGACACAGTGCCACCAAAAAAATTAAAAAAGAAACACTAAAAACAATCTGGTAAGAAGTCTATTGAAATAGTCCAAGTAACGGGTAAGAGATCATAAACTAAACAGCGGCCTTGAGAATGCAAAGAAGGCGTGCATTGCCTAGAAAGTACAAAGCCAGGCAGCTGTGGGCCTGTAAGGACAAGGCGGACCAGGCTGCCTGTGGGTCTGCAGCAGGGAAACGAGGGTACTGACTAGAGAGATACTCTTTCCCTTGCCCAGACCCGCCTAGCCCTACATTCCCACCTACTCTGAACTGCAGAAAAGAGAACTTCCAGTATCTTTAGAGTTAAGAACGTATGAGAACATGAATACAGACACTTGGCTCTTTCAGGGCAAAAGTTCAAGGGCCACAAACCTAAGTAATAAAGAATGAATATATTCAGGATACAAAATTTTAAAATGAAGCTTCAGACAGTTGTAAATTTTTTTCCCCAAAGAATTTTGACACAAAAAGAAATCATTCTCCTATCCAAGGTATTTATTCTTCTGCCCTCTGAGGGGACACAATACCATTAATTTCTAGGACACCTTAGAACATTAGGCTCAGCTCATAGGAAAAATACAGAATCAGCTACAGCTTCAAACATCTCCCTACATGTTGCTTAAGTCAGAAAGGAATAACCAACACAATAAAGCCAGTAGGGTGTGGTGGCATAGGAATATAATCATTTATTTGGAGTGTAACTTGGTACTCCAAATAAAGGCACTATTATCCTCAGCTGAAAGATTTTAGGGCATAAGGAGGAAGTGAATGGATGACCCACTTGAGACAGCACCAAAAGAACAAAGATGACTTCACATCTCTGGAAGATGGCAAGAGGCAGAATGAAAGGACTGAACAATTTAAAGTAAACTGGGACATACCTGCAATGTTGACACATCTCAAAGTTCTATTTTTCCCTCACCTTTCCCCAAATAACCAGACCTTTTAGTTAACCTGTCTGTCTGGACGATGCTTGATCCAACAGATCATTCTAGAGCACACACACACACACACACACAACATATATATATATAAGTTAATTGTTATTTTATTGTAGAAGAAAAAATATCCTGAAATATTTGTTAAATAACAATAATTTCTGACAAAATCATTCTTTAGGGTTTCTGAGCCTCACCATCTGGTCAGACATAGCAAGCTGACCTTCAGCCTTATAATAAGCTTCATTAATCTTGCCATAAACCACAGAAAAACCCAAAGATTTTTTAAATGGCTTTCAAGCTTCTGCATAGATGCTCTTAATTAGTCCAAAGGTAAACAATAAACAAATTGGCAAAGAAATTAGGAGGATAGGTGACAGGGGAAAAAAATGTTAACAATTGGTGAATCTTGAACAAAGCACAGGTGAGTCTTCATTACACAGTTTTTCAACTTAATTTTTTAGTTACAGGCAGACTGAAAAGTTGCTTCAGCATGACCATGCTATTTTCCAGATGTGCCTAAAAAACATACTTGATTATTTCTTTTTTTTTTTTTTTTATACTTGATTATTTCTTTTCAAACCAGAAATAGAAAATCAGTTCTCCCCTGGGTAATACTTCCTATTGTTTTAAAAAGCTTCCAGAGCTTTCTGGAAAGTTTAAATTAAGGGGCTACAGTACACTGATATGGTTTTACAATTCTTGGGAGGCGTCTGAGTCAAACTCTCATCGAAGGTCTGTGATGGTCACAGCTCTCTCCACAACAGTCACGTGGTTGCAGCTCTGGAATAGGGAAACAGAAAGAAAGGGAAAGTCCTGGAAAATTCAGAAAATTCATCTTTCAAATGCTTAAATACTTAAAATGCTCATTCTGGCCAGTGGTTCCCAGGCTGACAGCCAGACTGTTACTTAAGTGGCAATTATGGTAAGGGGTCTGGGAATTATTATTTCCACCAACCCAGAATCAATAGGTCTGTAGTCTGAATCAATATGGACCTATATATCTCCACTTATTCTTCAAATGTATGTATATTCTACAGTCATTTATAAAATATGCATTTATTTTAAATAACTGCTGAATTAACTGCAGTATGCCAGGTCATTATGTCAACCAAATGATAAAGTACACCTATTCTCACAAGGGGAGTACTCCCCCTTGGCAAGCGCAAGGGGTCATCCTAACTGAAAGCCTAGGCATTTCTGGGGGATTGTGTGGTCTCTGTTTCAACATCCTGGTACCTAGACATTTATTACATTCCAAGGCAGGCTTCCTATTTGTGAGCAAATCTGTCAGAAATTTCTTTCTCATACTCAGCTGAAAACTGGCACTTTCACAGGGTCTTAAGTTTTAGTTCCGGGAGTCATATGAAATACCTGAGACCTTTTTATACAACAGCTCTTCTAATACTTACAGTCAGTTCTCAGATGCTCCCTGGGGTTCTCTCCTAAACATCCCTAGTCTCTTTTACAT
Source organism: Odocoileus virginianus (assembly GCF_023699985.2). Lineage (NCBI taxonomy): Eukaryota > Metazoa > Chordata > Mammalia > Artiodactyla > Cervidae > Odocoileus > Odocoileus virginianus. Next base: position 10,604,408 of record NC_069675.1, read on the forward strand.
GACAAGGCTCTGGAGTCCCTTCTCCACATTGGTTTCTTTTCAGTGAACCCAAAAGAAATAATAATACTCCATGGCCAGCATGGAGTGAGGCAGTACTATCTCATTAGATGTGAGGAGAAAACTGCAACATACTTATCAGCTACTACAGCTTTTTATCCACAGTTTTTTACTGCTGTCAATTTACCAAAAACCCCCAACTTTTACCACCTGGGGGAAAAACTTTCTAAGAAGGTCATAAAAATCTCTATTACCTAAAATCAAATTAAAAGCAAAATTCCAAAATTAAAATTACTTTACCTATCTTAAATGGCTTTTTTCTTTTGAATTCAAATCTCTTATTGAAATGCAGGCTTAGCAACTGATGATGATGAAGGAAAAAACCTAATGTTTAATAAGCAAGCTACTGCACTTGGCACTTTCATTTAATCCTGTCAACAACCCTATAAAAGTATATATTATTATCATCATCATCATCATCATCATCTCCATTTATAGGTGAGAAAGCTGAGGCCCAGGAAGGTTAAATAACTCGATCACAACCTTAAGCAACAGAGCTAAGACTCAAACCCCTTCCTGTTCCACACTGCTTCCCACACATGTCTTTGTAGGAAGATTTAGAAAAATCAGTGACAAGGCTGATCTGTGTGGGTCGTGAAGGACACTGCGCCGCATCAGCTCTGACTGTGCTCCCTGGTTACAGCGTAGCTGCGGCTTCCTCTGCAGGGACACATACACAGAAGAGGGGTGGATCCTTGCTGTGGGGATGAAATCCTTTCTGGCGACAGGAAGAAATCTCCTCTAGTCCATGGTCAGTGAGTCTAAAGAATCCAGTTCTGAAATAAGAAAAAGCAGGTCCAGAATCAAGCAAAGGTGTCCCCTTCAATCACACACACACACTGGGCAGGGCAGAACTCATTTTGAGACACCCTCAAAAGTCTGCTGGCCTACAGATCTCTTCTCTGGTGAATGAATCAGAGAGTGATTCATCACTGCCACCACATCAGTTTTACTGGGAGAATTCATAGTAAATAACAGGGTTTAAAATGAAAAAGTTAATTTTCAAAGATAATCTGTTGGATACTGAAAATTCTCTAATCTGACATCAATCTCTTGAAATTCCTACTGCTTCAAGCAAACACTTCAAACTTCTTACATCTTTTTCTTATAAAAGCACCTACATTATTGCTTGGATACTTTTGTAAACAAGCAGAGTAGGTTTATCAGGCTACAGGACTTAAAAGGAAGGCCTTTAGAAAAGCCAATCAAATACCACAATCTATAGATTAGATAGAGAACAAGGTCTTAAGAACGCAGAACATTTCCTCTGAGGCTCTTCCCCTGAACCACACCCTATGGACTTACTCCTGGAATTTGGGGGAACAGACAATGGCTATGGACTCTGGCAACATCATCTGGTAGGAGCAGTGAGTGTGGAGGTCAACACTGGAGAGGAAGGCTGTCTGCGTGGGATGAGTCTGAGAAGAGAAAAAAAAGCTCCAGTGAGAATACACAGGCAAGCCTGGCCCATGAAGAAAGTGAAGTGTTAGCTGCTCAATCATGTCCAACTCTTTGCAACCCCATGGACTGCAGCCTGCCAGGCTCCTCTATCCAAGGAATTCTCCAGGCAAGAATACTGGAGTGTGTGGCCATGCCCTTCTCCAAGGGATCTTCCTGACCCAGGGATTGAACCTGGGTCTCCCACACTGTAGGGAGATTCTTTACCATCTGAGCCACCAGGGAAGCCCCCCCAAGAAGGAAGGCAGTGCCAAATAATCCTCAGTAACTTGCCATGATCTCCTTAAGTATAGTCATTAGCAGCCATGAGGAATATGCCTGAAGTTCCTAATAAGGAATGAACTTCTGTCCCTGCATTGTAAACAAATGTAATTTAACATGAGTATGTGCAGACTCATAATTTCTAATTGACCATCAAGATCTATCTGGCTCCTCACAAGCTCTCTCAACACGATGGAAAGTCACCCATACTGGAATAGACAGTATATGCTACCCAATACTTCAACCCGGTAGAAGTCAAGGACTTAACAAACCACAGAAGAATGATTCTTCTTCCTGACAAAGGGGTTTAAAAGTCAGGCACAAGTGAGGGGCTCCATAAGCAAAAGTGGCAAAAGCTGTCCTGCAGTTAAAGCATATCATTCAAGGATATGAGAGGCAGAGGGTGACTGGGATTTCAGAGGGTGGTTAAATCATAAGGACCCTGTCTTATTTGAGAAAAAGACCAAGATGTTGAAATTTGAAAGTAATCAGTTAAAGCACCATATAAATTTCATTCAGTTTATCTCATTTGTTTTCAGTTTTTTAATTTTGTTTTTTTGGCTGTGTTGCGTGGCTTGTGGGATTTTAGTTTCTCAACTACGGAGGGAACCTGGGCTATGGCACTAGAAGTGCCAAGTCCTAACCACTGAAATTCGCCAGTTATTTAATGTTTTACTGAACACTGTCTTTGTATACAAATGAACACTATATAGTGACTTATCTCGGAGGGGGTATGATGTTAGATAACAAGGATGGAAAAAGAGAAGACCAAATATGACTCAAAAAGAACACCAATCTTTACTGACTTAAAAGCATAGAAAATAAATATGCACACTTGACCAGTGTTTTTAACTCTGTTGTACAAAAAATGAAGCTCCTAAGGGAACTTGTCAAAAGCACAAGTTCCTGCACCCCACCCTGGAAATATCCATCCTGAGAAGGAAAAAAAATATTTTTTTTAAAGCTCATTAAATGATTCTTACGTGTAGCCTCATCCGAGAAGCATGACTGCACAAAACGCTGTGACCAGCTCACTGTGGAAGAAGTCTACAACACAGGAACAAGTCAGCTGAGTACTGACAGCAAATCCACACACGTCTGCACGGGCAGGAAAGGACTTTTATGACCACAAGGGAGAACAGTTTCTACCAATAAGAATACGATCCCATGGACTTTTAGGAACCTATGGCCTGTGTCAACACCTTTCATCCCATGGTTAGAGCTTGAAATTTTCACTGAGAACAAACAAGGTCTACACAAGTTGATGAAGGTCTCCAATCTAAAGCTGGGTTAGCTAGAAAGACGATATAAAGACATATAGTAGGGCCTCGATAAATAACTGAACCAAAAAATCTTGTTTGAGCCTCTGCTCCCCTCTAACTACTATGCCTTCTCTCCTTCCCTTCACAGTTGAGTTTCTTGAAAAAAAGTTATGCCCACTGTGCCCACATGCTGGAGACAGAGGAAGGCATTTTTATGAAAAAACCAAAAACAATACACCAAAGAAACAGAAAAGAGTGAGGAAAGTGAATGCGGAGGGCAGCCTGGGTGTTCAGATGCGCAGAGTGTCCACAGAGAACAATGCCAGCTAAGGCAGGGCTGAGACAAGGTGAAGCAGCGCCTTGAATGCTGAGTTGGGGGTTGCACAACAGTTGGTGATAAACATGACCATACAAAGTTTTTGACGAGGGGGGCTTCCTGGTGGCTCAATGGTAAAGAATCTGCCTGCCAATGCAGGAGTAGTGGGTTCAATCACTGTTCTGGGAAGATCCCACATGCAGTTAAGCCCGTGCAGCAGAACTACTGAGCCTGTGCTCCAGGGCCTGGCAGCCCAAACTCCTGGGCCCACATGCTGCAACTATAAGAGAAGCCGCCGCAGTGAGAAGCTCACGGACTGCAACCAGAGGGCAGCCCCTGCTTGCCACATCTAGAGAAGAGCCTGCACAGCAATGAAGACCCAGCGCAGCCAAAAAAAAATTCAAAGATTTTGACCAGGAACCTGATTCATAGCTGGCATGGTACAGAAGGAAGAATGGACCTTTTGTATTCTCCTCTTGCCAACTTTAAGATCTGAGCAAACATTACAGTCTGTTTTGGTTTGCTTTTAATCCCAAGTTAGGAAGAAATGGTACAGAAATATCATGGGGGGAAAAAAAGCTGGAATACTATCAATTTAAGTTCTAAATTTCTTCCTAGCTAGGCCCTCACTGATATTAAAAACACTTTTACTCACTTGTAGCTAAGATGTACCTAAAGTCTAAGCAGTAATTATTCCCAACTTTCCCTCACCTTGTCCAGTTCTTAAACTCTCCTGACTCCTCCTGTTGGGCAATGGACCTAGACTTCAACCTCATTGAAAGATCATCTAAAATGAGTTCCCTCAACACCTCCAATTATAACCTTGAAAATCTCTCTTTAACTTTATTCCTTCAGTTCTGTTGTAGAGGAGTGTTTTCTCCCTAATATGAAGATGACACCCTCTTTGTACTTTTGATTTAATACCTCCCTACCTCCACATTATCTTGTCTCTCCTGTCCTTTTACATCTCATTCACAGGTTCCACTATATCACCCACTCACTGGGCTTAAAAACATGCTCAGACAACTATACACAAGAACTTAGATGAATCTTAAAGACACTGAGCAAAAGAAGCTGAATACAAAAGAATACATATTATATAATTCTATTTATGTAAAGTTCAAAAGGGCTTCCCTAGTGGTGCATAGGTTCAGGAAGATCCCTGGAGGAGGAAATGGCAAACCACTCCAGTATTCTTGCTAGGAGAAGCCCATGGACAGAAGAGCCTGGCGGGTTACAGTCCATGGGGTCACAAAGAACTGGATGTGACTGAGCACACACGCACGCATGTAAGGTTCAACACATGCACTAATGTAAGGTTCAAACCCAGGAAAAAGTAAACTATTGAGTTTAGGGACACACACTAAGGTGGTAAAGCTATAAAGAAAGCAAAGAATTTCAAAAGAAATCAAGAGAGGGATTACCTGTACCAGAGAGGAAGGGTGACTGGGCAGGAACATGGGGTAGGAGTATGTTTCTGGCAATGCGCTATTTCTTAACCTAGGTAATGTGTACACATATATGTTTGTTTAATGATTCATTAAAGTATACATTTAGTTTATATAATACTTTCTTATATATATTTCAAATATAAAGGTTGCAAGAAAATAAAAATAAAAACAACACATTTTCACACACTAAACCATAAATCAAGCAAACATTCTCTCCACCTGGCTATTCCTTAAGCCACTATTCAATCTCTTTCCTTTCCTCTAGTTAGTGCTAAGCTCTTCAAAAAATTCGTGTACGATTCACCATCACCACAACCTCAATACCCATTACTTCTTAAACTTTTAAAATCTATTCCCACCACTGCTTAAAACCCACTAGACTGAGGTCATCAATGACTCAGCAAGTCCAACCAGCTCACACAAGTATTCATCATTCTGGAGCTCTCTGCAGCATGTGACACAGTGAACACCCTGAAGTTTCCTTCTGAGACATTGCTCCTCCTTTGGCACCTATGCCCCAATGCTACCTCACCTTTCTCTGACATCTCTGTGCTTCATGACTAACTACTCCCTATGCTCCCCGAGGTGGCCGGGCTTTCGGCTGCAAGTTAATTTCTTCTTGTTTTCCACCCTCCCCCAGTTCCAAAGCCTCCAAGGTCAGCTCTACGTAGAGGTCTCCTGGTTCTCTTTCCCACTTTGACCTTGTTTTTAAGTTCAAACTGCCTCATAACTACCTCTACTGATATAATGTCTTAAAAAAGAAAAAAAGTGAAAGTCAGTCGTGTCCGACTCTTTGCAACCCCATGGATTGTAGCCCTCCAGGCTCCTCTGTCCATGGGATTCTCCAAGCAAGAATATAGGAGTGGAGAATAAAGAAGTGGTCCCATTCCCTTCTCCAGGGGACCTTCCCGACTCAGGGGTCAAACCCAGGTCTCCCACATTGCAGGCAGATTCTTTACCACCTGAGCCACCGGGGAAGCCCAATGTCTTACCGGTATCTTAAATTCAAAATACTCAGAACTGAAGACAACATCTGCCCCACTTCCAAGTAAGTTCTCTTGCTGGAACCTCTGTTTCTCCTTATGAGATGATTGATCATTGCCACTTCCATGAGTCAGGCCTGAAATTTCTAAGTCATCACATTTACTCATCATCCTCTCTGACTCATTCCCCACATCCTCTGAAATCCTACGTTTGTCTTTTTCCCAAATGCACTGCCATCACCCTGGCTCTCTTCATTATTACATTTTAATCATCATATTAACCTCTTAAATCAGCTCCCTGCCTCATCCTACTCACTAAAAACCAGAACTATCCTGCCCATCCACCCAAAATACCACTCCTAATATATTATGTGAAAACTTATCTATCACTGTTTCCTGATATGAACTCTAAGCCCCAGAAAACTGGACCACTCAATGCTCCAGGATTCCAGTCTGCCTATTCCACTGTTGTCCCCTCCATATGCAACCCACCCTGCCACAAATCTAGTGCATAACCCCAGCTGTGATCCTTCCCTCCTCTAAATTCTACAGGGCATCTCTTAAGGCACTAGGCATATTCTGCTTCACATAAGGAGTTAATGACTTGTCTATATGTCAATCTCCTCTATTAGACTAAAATCATATCTTACTCAAATTGTATCCCCTGGTAGATAAGACACAGGTTTTCTATCCCCCATGTATCTATAATGGGGGATACACAATAGAAGGCAAGTATTTACAAAAGGACAGAGGCACATGGAACTGCCTCATAAATCAGTATTTCCCCAATGCCAATATACAAGTATGTGCAATCTTCCCAAATACAGAAATAAGCTGCCTTGTTTGTGTGGAACCCTGTCACACAATGTAAAAAACAGCTTTGTCTATGAGAATGAGGGGCTGAAAAAGAATAAAAAGAAAAATTAAAATGTAATCGTTAGGGATGGAATAATATTTTACTTGAGTAGTACCAGAAGATTGTTAGAATATGCAGATACTTAAAAATTTTCTATTTTGATAGCCCTTCTGATTTACATAAAGGTTGGCTTAAAGCTTAACATTCAGAAAACTAAGATCATGGCATCTGGTCCCATCACCTCATGGGAAATAGATGGGGAGACAGTGGAAACAGTGTCAGACTTTATTTTTGGGGGCTCCAAAATCACTGCAGATGGTGACTGCAGCCATGAAATTAAAAGATGCTTACTCCTTGGAAGGAAAGTTATGACCAACCTAGACAGCATATGAAAAACCAGAGACACTACTTTGCCAACAAAGGTCTGTCTGGTCAAGGCTATGGTTTTTCCAGTGGTCATGTATGGATGTGAGAGTTGGACAGTGAAGAAAGCTGAGCGTTGAAAAACTGATGCTTTTGAACTGTGGTGTTGGAGAAGACTCTTGAGAGTCCCTTGGACTGCAAGGAGATCCAACCAGTCCATCCTAAAGGAGATCAGTCCTTTGTGTTCATTGGAAGGACTGATGATGAAGCTGAAACTCCAGTACTTTGGCCACCTCATGAGAAGAGTTGACTCATTGGAAAAAGATCCTGATGCTGGGAGGGATTGGGGGCAGAAGGAGAAGGGGACAACAGAGGATGAGGTGGCTGGATGGCATCACGGACTCGATGGGCATGAGTTTGAGTAAACTCCGAGAGTTGGTGATGGACAGGGAGGCCTGGTGTGCTGTGATTCATGGGGTCGCAAAGAGTCGGATACAACTGAGAGAATGAACTATGAACTAACTATAGGTTGTTTTGGGCCTCCCTGATGGCTCAAATGGTAAAGAATCTGCCTGCAATGCGCGAGACCTGGGTTCGATCCCTGGGTTGGGAAGATCCCCTGGAGAAGGGAACGGCTACCCACTCCAGTATTTGTGCCTGAAGAATTCCATGGACAGAGAAGCCTGGCAGGCTACAGTCTGTGGGGTTGCAAAGAGTCAGAGACGACTGAGCAACTAACATTTTCACTTTCTTTCATAGGTTGTTTTAAGAAAGATGAAATGCAAGTATCTGAATTAACTTCCTTGGTTCATTTTAAATACTTTGATCTGTACACCTTTCAAGAACATCATTTGTATGAAGTAAGGCATAACCTCTATGGTCAAGGCTCACATACACTCTCAGCTAGAATCCTAACAACATTCATGCTCATAGGGAAATTGGGACTTTGGAGGAAGAATTTCATTTCTATTAAGAAATTATTTTAATTGAAAAGTTCTGGGCTTCCCTGGTGGTCCAGTGGAAGAATCTGCCTGCCGATGCAGGGGGAATGGGTTCGATCCCAGATCTGGGAAGACCTGCAGGGCAACTAAGCTTGGGTGCCACAACTGCTGAGCGTGAGTGCTGCTACTACTGAAGCCCATGTACCAGAGCCCATGGTCCACAAGAGAAGCAACCACAGTGAGAGGTCCATGCACCACAACTAGAGAAGGCCTGCATGCAGTGGTGAAGACCCAGCACAGCCCAAAATAAACATATACATCTCTTTAAAATATAATAAATAATAACATCTTTTAGAAATGAAAAGCCCAAGGAGCTCCCAGAAATCAATACTGGAGTGCAAGCAGTTAAGTATGCTAAGGAGGTCAAGCCCATATTCAACAGAGGGAAATACAACCATCTGAACAGTCTGGATACAATTCACTCTGCTTTAAGAAAAGAACAAGCAGTGCGCCTATAGCATCATGTGAGGAGACAAACCCCTGGAGGGCTCAGAACTGCTTACGTGAATCCAGCCCAGTGTGATGAGACCCTGCTGATCCTGTATGAGGAAAAGCTCCTCTTCATTCTCGGTGTTGCAATAATCAGACCCAGCGCTTTGCTTGGGGATGAGAACATGGGTGATGGTAAACTCATTCCTCATCTGTCAAATTAGAGAACAGCTCGTCACAACTCCCCAGTATGGAGGCAACCCTCTCTGTCACAGCAGTGGGAAGCTAAACTTCCAAACAAGCAAAGGTCCTGCTCCCAGCCTGAGTCTTCTTCATGAGGTGAGTCCCTCACGTCAGTCTTGCTCACACCTCTTACTGCCCAAGTACACTGCCTGGGCCCTCTGCAAGGCCACAGACGCCCACAGCCCTGTGGGAATTTCCTGCTGCAGCCAAACAGGTCTACTCATGAAACTTAAGAAGCTCTGGGTATCGTACCATTTCTCTTCCTTTATTCATGTCTAGAGTAGTTCCCTTTCACTGTTTCTCTAAGCCCTTCCCAACCTCTAAGGGTCAGTTTAAGTCTATTCCACTTTACTCATTTATTTATTCAGCAGTTAGTAATGAGTTCTTTAAGCACCTCCATTTAATGATCCTTCTTTCCCCATAATTCCCAGTGCTTTTATTGTACATGCTAGTCAGCAAACTATCTTTTGGTGTGTATCTCCCATCTCTCTAAAGTGCTTGGATACTTTTTGTGGACAGATGCTATCTGCCTTACATATTTCATATTCTGATGATCTACCATAAAGCAGGTGTTCAAAGCTGAACATGGGATCTTCCTACCAAGTTTAGAATTAAATATTTATTACCAGCATTAAAATACTCAGTTAAATTCAAGGGACTCTGACAATCAATCAAATCCAGGGTCACTAAATTTAAGGTGACACTGCATTTTGCTGCTCATGGCTCCTTCAGCAGAGGCAACTGTACAAAGAGTAACTGACCCTGGATATCTTCTCTGAGAGTCACAGGAGGCCAAGGGTGAAGAAACAGTCTAGGCTCTAGAAAGCACTTGTTTTTGTTTTTTACCAGTTTTCCACAGAGAATCCCACACGTCTCCACTCCCCGGGCAGTGTTGGCACTGGCCAACTGGAGGAACTGCGGGCAGAGCTTCCCGGGTACCACCATGTGGCGCAATCCATCGATTGCAGGAGCTGTGCGCGAGAAAGAAAAGAATCTAAGGCCATGAAGCACAGCCTCCCCAAGCAGACCTCAGAGTTGGCATCCCTAGGAGAGCAATGCCAAACCACTGGGGTCCCCCCAACTGCAGGCCGTAAGTGGGGATCTCATCCTAATGGCAGAAGAGAAAGGGCTGCAAAGGCTCTTCGCCAACCTCTGACCACAGCCATCGGGAGTATGTTGTTTCAAGAAAAGAGAAGAGGCTTTAATCATTCAAGTGAAGACAAAGAGAAACTACTACTTAGGTTTCTGAGCTATTCAGGAATAATAGTGAGAGGCAACCCTGCTTAGTGAATGGGGAGAAATCCTGAAAGCTTCAGTCTAACACCTCTTGCCCACTCTTACCTTGTCCTTTTAAGTAGATCTTCTGGAAAGCTGAATTTCTTACATGACTACTTGAAAGACAATTCCTAACAAAAAGATCTATTCTAATCATCAAGGCATACTCATCATTTTGCTGCTACTGTTATTTTCTCGGGTAACCATTCATTGGTGAGAGGAGGAAAGACTCAATAGTTTTTATGGCTAGAATGAATTACCACTGACTACACAGAATATTTACCTTGACTAAGCTCCTTACCAATTAGGAATATTTGCAAGGCAAACACAGTTCAGTAGCTTTTATTTTTAAGTCAGTTGTTGAATTTTAAAGTGTTACTATAAATCTCAAACTTCCTTTACAAAAGGTTAACAGTGGTCTCTAGTTCACTGAACATTTCAAATCTCTATGTAACCCTTAAAAGCTGAGAGTCTGACTTTCAAGGATTTTATTAGCTCTTCAGAAAATCAACCGAGCCCAGGTAAATTATATGGCTTAAGCAAAGGCCACTTTATAACACAGCTGTAATAGAACACAGTATGATAATATTGATCAAATGGATTTCTGTGACCAGAGCCTAATGAGTGGGATCAGGCAGATAGTCGTAGGCTGAATCCCTTGGAATGACACCCTATTTGGCTGCAGCTGAGATGGAAGAGGATTCGAGCAAATGAATTCACTACCTTCCAAGTTGTTCAATGCTCCAGGTTTCAAGGATCTGTCCACTACTGGTGGCTTGGCAAGCCTCACAGTTGTATTACAGTCTGAAGGCTGTGTGGATATAACAGGCACCGTGGGGAACACGTCTAGGGAGGGCTTCTCCAAGCCAGGTACCAGTGGGCCACCCAGGCCAGGGTCCACCTTCCCAAACTCCTGCACGATCTTCAGTCGCTCCTTTTCCAGCTCCTGGTTCCGGATCATCTCCTCGAAGGCATGGAACTGCTCCTGCTCCAGCTGCTGCTGCTTCTGCTGTGCCACCCTCTGTCTTTCCTTTTCCAGCTCTTCCTGCATGGCTACATTGCGGGCAAATTCTTCCGCTTCCTTCTTCTACAAAGCACAAAGAGGAGTTAACACTAACACTTTACACAGGGAACTTCACACCTTAGAAGGACAAAGCCTTTCAGCAGGGAGACTGCCCCCAAATGCACTCCTGTCCTGGCCTGGTTTCCAAACACAGAATCCATGCTCCCCTCAGGGCCTCTACCCCCACAGAACAGTCACCCCTCCATCGGTCTAACCGCCATACACCTGTTCTTCAAGGACAGCTAAAGTCCTGATCCTCTCGGTACCCTTTCCCAGTAACTCTAACTCATGCATTTTCTTCTTTACCAAAGTCTCAATGCAACATACTGCCTGCACCTCATAATTTGAATCATATGCAATTTTAGTCTCTAGGTGTGCCATGTATACATCCTGTATCCCAAGGAGGGCTGTGGAAAAGAACCAGATCCAAACTTAGGGTGTCTGTATTGAATTTTAACACTGAATGAAGCCTCTGAAATTCTTATGGTGATGGGTAAAATACAGAGTAACATTTTAAACTATTAGAAAACATCAGGATGGGGAACACATGTACACCCATGGTGGATTCATGTCAATGTATGGCAAAACCACTACAATATTGTAAAGCAATTAGCCTCCAATTAAAATAAATAAATTTATATTTAAAAAAAAAAAAGGAAAACATCAAGTAACAGTTTCCTCCATGAAGATTTTCACTCACTGGGTACCTTAGAAATATACAGCTGTTTACGTCTCAGCTGATTTTCGACATCAGAGTCCAGAATAGAGTTCAGTAGAGTATACAAAAGAGTGCAAAAGTGCTAGCAGTGTGTGTTCCCACCTGACACAGACCAGGGACACTGCCTCAGGGCTTCTTACATGTTTTAACTGACTCTTCCTAACAAGAAATCATTTGAAAATATTAATAGCTTGAAAAAATTTGATTATTATAAACAGGTATAACCTGTTTTGGATATAATCAAATGTGAATCCCCAAATTCTCTGATCTAAAAACCCTATACTTTAGTGAGAACTTTCTTTGTTCTTAGGTTCTAGCTCTAGACATAACAGACAAGCAATAGGTTTTCTGTCCCTCAAGTCATCCTCTTAGATAAAGAGATTAACCTGTATTAGAATCCTCAGCCTCAACACTTTTTCTGGATTTTGCCAAAAATATAAAATATCACAATGAAATCACAAGATCCGCTGAAATACCTACTAGACTCCTACAGCACAGCCTAAGAAACCAAAATAATTTCCTTTTTTTGCTAATACATACTCACTTTTTCTTCATTATATTCTAAATATTCTTTGGTATATCGTTTTAACAGTTCTGCCTTCAGTTCTTCTGCTTTGGGAAATGCAATCTCCTTTAATTTCTGGGAAACAAAATCAAAATCTGAGTTAGGACAATGGTTGCCAATTAAGTAAAAAGACAAGTCAAGTTGGCAATGGCAACAACACTTCTAAAAACATTTAAATAATGTAATTTAAATTACCCCTGCCATACCGTACCTGGTATTTCATAACTGATCTATTGAAATGGCCTTATCTCCTATTTGCAGGACGTGACATTCAGATGCAGACTCTGCTACTTATATCGGGAAGACAGTCTGTGCTTCTTTGAAGCCTCTAGATGGGCAAGAGTGAAAGCGAAGACCCACCTTTACTGTGTCTTTCTTTTCAGGAATGACAGCCGATTTGTAATCTCGATGCTTTGGTAGTTTCTCAATAAAGAGCCTAAGGGAACAGAACAGATTGATGGTGATGCAAAGAAGACACGAAAATGTTCAAAAGACTCTGAAGCAGTGCAACTCCCTTACCCTGGAGCGGCTATCGGACAGGTTCCAGGTACGCAGGGTAACAGGCCACCTCCCCCACTCACCCTCAGCCCCGTAAAGAGCCACAGAATTGCTCTTCTCCCAACTCGGGCGTGCAGCAGCATCAGACGCCTACAACAAAAACTACGGAGGGGAGAAAATCCTAGCCTGTGCCCAAAAATACGCCTCCAAAGAAATTCTTTTCTGGTTGTGACAGTAACAGGCTTCCAAAGGAAAAGCCCTCTGTCACAAAGCATTCTTCAGTGAACAGTTTGGCAGCCAAGGGCAGGAGGCTGAGAAAATCCACATTCTATCACTACTCCTAGATCTGTGTGATCTTTGATGTTGGCTTATTTTCTTTGGGATTCATGTTCCTTTGTAGAAGGATAACCCTCACACCAGATTAAGCACTGGGATGTTCGGAGAGTATATATGTTATATGTGAACATTATATGTGTAATATGTGCACATGTGCATTATGTGTAATAGGTGCATTATGGTCTCTGATGAAAACTGCTTAGAGAAACGTTAAGTGCTAGACTTCCTCTTTCAGTTCTTGTCCTTGACTGTAAAGCTCAGTGGGAAAAATAAACTGAATCAACTCATAAGCTCTAACATTTATGATGTTTACTTGGGAATGGTGAAAACAAACAGAAGTTCAGTAACTTGTCACAGCCAGAAGTGGAGGGCTCATAATTCAGTGCCAGCAGGCTGATTCCAGATTCTGCCTATAAGTATATATAGTAACACAGGAAGTATATACAGAAACTAACAAAAGTAGAGGGCAGGGGAAATAGAGTGCATGAGGCAAGAGTGGGAGTGAAAAATCTATGTACCTTTTTAAAAAAAATTATTTTGATTTTGAACCATGTAATGAAAACTAGTTCATAAAGGATTTCCCTGGTGGTCTGGTAGTTAGGAATCCACCTGCCAATGCAGGGACATGGGTTTGATCCCTGGTCTAAGATCCCACATGCTGTGGAGTTACTAGGCCTATGAACCACAACTACTGAGCTTGTGCTTTCCAAGAGAAACCACAGAAATGAGAAGACTGCACCACAACTAGAGAGTAGCCCGTGCATAGCAATGAAGACCCAGCACAGCCAAAATAAATAAATAAAACGAGTTTATAAAACTTCTAGACCTGAACTGTTCTGAACACCCTTCTCGTCTTTCAGTAACTGTAATCAATTTTCTGAATGGGGACATATGGGCAGAAGGGTCTCCTGAAAACAGAATGAATAACACAACCCGCTGCCCACACTGGAGGCAAGAGAGCTTAATGGTTAGGAGGACAGGCTCTGGAGCCACCCTGCTTAGGTTCAGATCCTGGTTTTAACCACTTATCTACCAGCTGAGTGACTTCCAGCACCATCCCCCAGTTGCTCTCTCTCTATAAATTATATACGCAGAGACAAACTAGTACTACCTGAAACGGTTGCTATGGCACCAAACAGAGTTTAAAAATAAATAAAGTGCTGAGCACAGTGCCTAGCACATGGCCAACATCTGCCTTATATATGATTGCTTTTACTATCACAATAAATAAAGATGTGAGCAAGAAAAAGAGAGGAAGATGTTAACACCAGAGTTAGAAATTTTCCAGGCAGAGAATAGCTGTGGCCCGGAGGTATACTGTTCTCCGGGTTATATCTGATTGCAGTCTAGAGAGAGGAGTTGTACAAAAGCAGACAAAGATGCATTGGCAAAACACAAACAGCAATCTAAAAGAACAAAAGGAAAAAATATGCATAAAAGTAAATGAAAGAGGTAAATAATTAAATAAAATGGTACTCAATTTTACTTAGAAATGAAAGAAACTCAAATTAAGATGAGCTATCATTTCTCATCTATCAGACTGGCAAAGGCTTAAAACTGGATTACAACCAGCATAAGTAAAGACATAGAGAAACAGGTGTCCTTACACGCTCCTAGCAGGACTGTAATGTGACAATACCTTTTTCCTTGGGGTAGGAAGGGGTGGGTGTAGGAGACAAGTATTCAAAATTTAAAATGTGTATACCATTTAAACTCACAATTCCATCTCTATAAAGTTATCCTACAATAATACAAAAATATATGAATAAGATTATTCAATATAGCATTGTTCATAAAAGAAAGGTAAACTGAAAACCTAAATGGCCATCAGTAGAGGATTACTTAATCAATTATGGTGGACCCAGATGTGGAAAAATAACATAATCATTCACTCTTTCATTCAACAAACATTTATTGAGCATTTACTATGGGGTCAGGCATTATTGTAAAGGCTGGGACCTGGCAGTGAATGTCACAGTCAAATTCCTCCCCACCACAGAGTATATACGTGACAGTGGGGGAACAGACAATAAAGCAAACAAAGAGTATACAGATAATCAGTGCTGGGAAAAAGTCATTAATAGGGAAGGGAAGTGACAGGGAAGGGATTGAGATTTTAGATAGGGCAGCTAAGGAAGGCATCACTGAAAAGGTGACATTTAAGTAAGGACTGGAAGAGTGAGCCATGAAGATATCTAGGAAAAGACTGCTCCAGGTAGACGAAACAGCTCTAAAGCAGAATGAGATGATGGATCAGTGTCCTGATACGTAAAGATACTGTTAAGAAAGCAAGTTGTAGAGAAGACTATGTTGTAAGATCTCATTCAGGCACTAAGGAAAAGGATAAAGACATGAGCCCATGTGCTTGCATGGGGATATTTTCTTAATAAACACACAAGAAATAGAACAGTGATTACCTCTGGTGGATGGGCATTTTCTTTTCACTTTAATATTTCCCTTGCTGTATGGTTTGAAAACAAACTGTTTTAATCATGAACAAGTATTAATTTTGTGTAAAAATAATTTAAAAAGTCAAACAGAAATTCTATAATGTGGATGCATTAAGGGCTCTAACTTCTTCCAATCTTAAAAGTTAGTCAGCAATGTAAGCGTGATCACAGAGGATAACCCTCTTCAGTCCATAAGCCCCAATTCTGGTGGTAAACATTTTCAATACAGGTGACAGACCATTTTCAGAAAGCAGGTTTGTGTTGTAAGAGGCTCACACAGCAGACAGGACTGCCTAAGTCCTCTGTAACTCTTTTCGATGTAGCCTAGTCAATGACCATAAAAAGCTGTGAAAGAATCCACTGCCTGGATTACTGTCTGTGCTCACCATGAAAATATGTACTGATTTAATATGTTGAAGATCCTTCTTCTATACTGGGGTCTGCAAAAGGAAAAGCATTTCTACAGTAAGGAAAACCTCTGAGGAGGGAAATGTGCTTGAGATCATTAAGATGCCTAAACTGATCGAGGGAAAAGAACAAACATGCCCTTTAAAATCTTGAATTAAAGTATCCAAGAAAGGTCTAGAACAATGACTCAGTAGTGGGGGGCGAGGCAGAGGAGTGGTGAAATAGAGGCCTACCCTCCTCTCTCCTCCTCAGTGTAATAACTGCCAAAGTGAGCTCTAGTTAACTGACAGGAACATATCAAGTAAAGTGTGGTAGAAAAACAGAACAGGAATACTGAGCTAGAAGGTTTTTTTTTGCAACTCCTAGGGCTTGTCAGCTCACAGAATCAAGAGTTAGGGTCTTTAAAATATCTGCAAAAAAAATAAATGTAGCTACATTTATTGATTCAGGTCAAGCCAATCCAACGACGTCCCAAAGTAAAACCCAAATCTAACAAGTTAAGTAATACATTCTCCCCTCCTCTCACTTGACTCTCCTCTAGGCCGAGTTCATCACATTAAATGGTCCTATAAAGCAGAACACCACATACAGGGACAGGCTCCCTTTATCAGTCTTGTTAACACTGATATTCACATCACTCAATGTAATAACAAGGCACAAAAAATCAACTTAAGTTTCTGTGTACTGTTAATCCTACTCCTACTCCCTCTGGCCATTTAGTAGGAGTTTATTTCTATGCTGAATCTCTTTTCTGTACCATTAGCCTCCCCTACTCCACAGTATCCTTTCCAAAAAATATGTTCTAGCATCTCCCACCTTAAAACAGACACAAACACACTCATGTACTCTTTGTTCCCCTTCAATTATTTCAATTTTCTACTTTACTTCTGGTCCAACTTCTCCAAAGAGCTGTCTGTGCTAGGGCTTGGCAAACTATGGCCAGTGGGTCAAATCTAGCTCGCCATCTGTTTTTGTAAATAAAGTTTCACTGGAACACAGCTTTACTCATTCATTCATGTATTATCTATGACTTGCTTTCACACTACAAAGCAGAGGTTGTGACAGAGACCAACTTGCCTGTGAAGCCAAAAATATCTACTATCTGGCCCTTTAACAGAAAGTTTGCCAGTCTCTGGACAATGCTCTTATCGCCCATTCACCTTTCGACCCACTTCAGTCAAACTGCTTACCAAGATCACCAGTCACATCATGACATCAAACCCAAACCCCTGCCCACCTGACACAGCTGCCCACTGTCTGCAATTACTTACTTCCTGGCTCCCACGACAGAGTGATGGGTTTCCTCCCCTCTCAAAACTTCCAAGTCTCCTCTATTGGCCTTCCCTCCACCAACCAACCTTGGGGCTCTCTCCTGAGCTCCTTCTCTTCTCATTCTCCAGTCTCATAATCAAAGTCTCTTTTCCTTTAACACACCGTGGATCCTTCCAGCCTCTAATGAAGCCTATGGACTCTTCTCGAAATTTAAAGATGTAATGTAAATAATGAAAGATTACAAAAAGCCCCATTCTACTGTAACAGTTTTCAAAATATTAAAAAATGATGACATGTGCTTACTTATTGATGCATTGTTAATACATTAAAAAACAAGACCTAGTTGTGGGCTTAAGAACTGTACTATAATCCTGAAGTAGTGATAAATATAAATGTTATTTTGAGATATCAGCAACAATCATAATATGAAAATATCTTGATTTCTGTTGGTGACAAAACTTCAAATATTAATAATACTGTGGTTTGAGCCTATATTCAAAATTAAAGGAAGTGCTAAATTTCAGCTACACATTAGTAAAAATAAGAAAAATCTTTCCCAACCAAGTTCATGGACACTGAATTCTATCAGCGAATCCCTGTGGGTTCCTGGACCCTAGATTAAGAACCACTGCACCAGATGGTCTCAGCATCCTCACGGCTTCAGGACCAACTATATGTTGAGAACTCCTGAGCTTGTTGCTCCAATAGAGACCTCTCCTCTTGAGTTCAGACTGCTACACTCAACTTCCTATTGGACATCACTTCTTGGATATCTCATAGATAACTTAAAACTTATCTTAACCTTAACATGTTAACCTTTAACATTTAACCTTAACATGTTAAAATCCCAGACCTGAACTCTCTGTCTTCCCACTCCCAACAACCCCCTTCGACACCACTCTCCCCCATCTCAATAAATGGACCTGCAAATCCTAAGTTACTCAAGGCAAAAACTGAGGTCAACCTTGACACCATCTTCTTTCCAAAATTATGAGTAAGTCTCACGGACTCTTATCTCCAGAAAACAAAACCATCTACTCTTTTCCAGGCTACCATGTTCTTTCAAGCTATCAGCCTCTCTCCTGAACTGCTGTTAACAGTTCCCTAGCTAATCTCACTGCCTTCTCTTAACACGCCCTCCACCAGCTACCACAGGGCAGCCAAAATTTATATTTCTAAAACGTAAGTAAGATTAGGTCACAACCTCACTTAAAACTTTTCAGTGGCTTTCTATTACTCTCAAGATAAAATGTAAACTCCTTACTGTGGCCGATAAGATTCTCCATGAGTTGGCCCCGCCTGCCTCTCCAACTTCATCTGAGGTCATTCTCTCTCTTCATTTGCTACACTCTGAACACAATGATCTATAAACCTCAGAACACACTAAGGTCTTTCCTACCTGAGAGCTTCTGAATACATAGTAGTATCTGTTTTAAACCCTCTGCTTTATGCTTTTGGAATGACCAACTCTATGGCACCCTTCAAGTCTCAGTTTAAATCTTACATTCTCAGATAGATGTTACTCTATTGAATTAGATATCCATGGTTATTTTCTATCACAGCACTTTGTTGCTTCTAAAGCGTTTTCCCTATTTTGTTACCATATATTTCTTTGCTTACTTGTACGCTGTCTTCTCCCATTATGAGAATAAGCACAAGGGCCATTTTATTTACTATGTACATAGGACTTACTGCAGTGTCAAGTAGATAGTAAATATACACAATATATATTTGCTGAATGAATATGATCCTCACCCTCAAAGCACTTTCTATGTGGAACAACAAGACCCAGAAGGCCCTTCAGAAAATACCTGGTAGATTCCATGATTCTGTTGCACTTACTCAACTATAATTTCCCAAAGGAACTGTGCCCCTCATTCTGAGAGACCTATCTACAAGATTACTGGAAATATACTAGTTCTACCAGCAGCACAGTAAATGAAGAGGAGGACAATAGCCAAAGAAATGTCTCAGGGAAATAAATTTTGTGCCCATTGTGCCTAGGAATGAAAAATTCCTAATAGCAAAGAGAGGGAGAAATGTAATTATAATTCTATGAAACTTTATCAGCATTGAGGCCACATAACAGGACACTGTGGTATGGATGGACTGCAACATCTCTGAGGAAACAGATACTACTTATAAACTTCAAAAAACCACAGCACTCCCTTTGTTCCATTCTAAAATTACAATATGAATTCTAGGCAACCCACTCTTATACCTCCTTTTCTTTAGAGTAGTGGCTCTCAACTGGGGCAGTTTTGCCTCTCAGAAAGCGTTAGTGATATCTGGAGACATTCTGGGTTGTCACAACTCGGGGGTAAGCGGTTCTACTGGCATCTAGTGAGAAGAGAGACCAAAGATGCTGCTGAACACACTAAAATGCACAGGCGATTCCTGTGCAACAAAGTACTGTTCAACCCAAAATGTCACTAACACCAAAGTTGACAAACACTGCTTTAGAGCAGTATGTGATCAAAAACTTAATATCATATAATTAATATGCATCCATCACCTCTGGAAGAACATATAAGAAACTAGTAAGAGTGACTGCCTGTGGGGAGGGGAACTAAAGGTTTGGGGGAAAAGAGGAGTGGTAGGGAAATTTAGTTTTTAAATATATATACGCTTTTGTGCCTTCTGAATTCTGCACTACATGCACATGTTACCTATTTAAAAAACAATAAAAATAACCCAAAATTAGTGTGTCTCCAGACTATAATTCAAAAGACTACCTTCAATTCAAGAAACATCACCAAAAAGAAAACAAAAAGAATAGGACTTATGTTGTAGAATGAATCCTGAATTAAGAGTTGGAAAATCCAGGTTTTGCCACTCCAAATTGTGAAATAAAGCCTACCACTGAACTTGGAAGGTGTTTCCTGGTCTGCAGAATGGAAGGACGATGTGCCCTACACAGCGCACACAGAACTGTGAAGATCAATTGACACAAATGCAGGTGAAATTTCTATGAACTATTTAAGAGCTATACAAATACACTGTAATTATTATTATCTTAAGGTCCTACTATTATGAAAGGACAAGACTAGAAATTACAAATGAAATCTTTTAACATTATTATTCCCTTCCTAAATTATACATCTTTTCCAGTGTCACTGGGACTTTAGCAATTGTTCCTGTTAACTGAAATCTTCAATTCATGCTGCAAGAGGCTAAGCAACTCAAGGGAAAGGTCTTATGATGAGCTATACAAACTGTAGGTAGTCAATACTTATTTAATGATTTACATGATTATGATAAAGGTTAAGAAAAAACTCTTTCCTGAGACACTCAATTTGCTACAAAATAAGTAGTGCTGAGGAATTTTGGCTCTGCTAAACCTCAACAATAATCCTCTGATTGGCTGCCTTAATAGAGAGGGGACAGGAAAAAACCTTCATCAATACAAAACATGTATAGTTTAAACACCAACTCTCTTGCCTAACAGCTGGGCCATGTGGGCACAGCCCAAAGAGCTAGGTCTCTTACTCATGAAATTACTGAGTCATGAAAACAACACTTTCAGTACCCATGTTTTTGAATGTCAAGAACAGCTAATATGTAGGAGCTGCCAGCAAAAATGATTAATGATAATGATGTTGTAAAGTTCTCTGGTTTTAGTGATTCTGAGCAGAAATAAATGAGCACAAGAGCACCATGAGTGAGGCATCAGTCACCAGAAAAGAAAAAAGGAAACCGGAGGTGTCTTACGTGATATACTTGTTATAGAGGATGAAAGCATATTCAATGTTGCCTTCCTCACAGTAAACAGATGCCATTCGGATAATCTCCACTCCAGAGCGGAAGTACCGGCGGGGTGGAATGTCTTCATTTATCTCCACTGTGCTACCCCTTTGGGACAGAGCCCTCACCCGGTCTTCGGGTGGGAGGCTCACATCTCCATGGTCAGACATGAGGACCAAGAAGTCCTGAAACAAATAAACAAAAGATGGCATCAATACCAAGGCCCCTGTCACCAAACACCTGTCACGGGTGTTTATCTCAACAAACCTCTACCTTACAAAGAAATTAAGAGAAAAACACCACATGCTGTTGCTCATATTAAATAAGGTCTCTTTCCCACAAGAAGTCTGAGACTCTCAAGAAAGCCCATTTCACAAGGATAAAAGGACTGACAGACTCAGAAACCCATAATGCCTGTGGCATGATTAGGTGGTACAAAGAGTATAACTATAATGAGCCCCAAGGGGTTCAGTTCTCTCTTCATGCTAACCATTCCCTGTCATTAGGTGGCCCTGACCTCTGCACCATAAAAAGACAGACAGCATCTTGTATTTTTTCCACTATCTCTCCTCCCAGCTACCCACTTCCACCCATCCCAGTATCTGACAGAGAATAGTCAATGACATTTCCTGATGATTGTTAACTGACTTTAAGTTGATCATTTAACCTGAGAGTAACGGACTCTGTCTACAACTTTTCACAGTTTAGCACAAGGTTAGTGAGGGGAAATGGTGTGAGTATGAATATTTATAATCCCGACTCTGTTCATAAAACCACTAGTCCAGTCAATCTACATCATCATCATTTCAGGGTAAGGAATCTAGATCTAGAAAACAGTTTACTCAAATATATTTTCGAAGACTAAGTACTCTTTGAATAACAAAAGGACACAAAGGCAACTTGAAAGGCAAAACCCAAACCAACAACAACAAAAACATCCTGGGAGTTTTCCCTTCCTGGGTCTCAGGTTGCAGTCATTCTACAATCTTTCTTGATACTGTTGCTGTTCGAATCAGATTCTTTCTTCCAATCAGATATCACTCTACATCACTTCCAAAAAGATTCTGGGTATTTGATGCATACTGAATTGCAGCACACCCCCCACGCCAGTATTTTTGCCTGGAGAATCCCATGGACAAAGGAGCCTGGTGGGCTATAGGCTATAGTGTCACAAAGTCGGACATAACTGAAGCGACACAGCACAACCAGCATGCTGTAGAATACACAAGCTACAGTAGATTTTGGAATTCAAGGCCCTGTGTCAACTGGCCCCATTTGGTCCTTTTAAACCTTACTCATTGCCAACAGAGACCTTTTGCTTCAGTCAGGATTCTTATCTGCCCAGAAATCCTCACATTTGTTTCATTTGTCTATCCACTGTTGTTTTCCATTCCAAGCACTCCCTCAAAGATGATTTTCTCCAGGCCAATTCTATCTCCAGGTCACACTTCCTCCACCAAGCTTCTTCTCAAACACCCTAAGGGTACAAAACTTGTGGGGGACTACCAGGGATGTAGAGGCATTCCGCCTCTGTGGGAGTCTTTTCAGGGGCTCAAGAAGCCACTAGCAAATCTAAAACCTCCCCAAGTTGGCTAACTAGTAAACTCAGTGCAGAGCCCATCAGAGCTAACTGAAGCAGGAGAAGCTTGTTGCTCTTTGTCACCTCTCGGGAGAGGGTCTTTTGGTCGAGAATGGAACCCCTTCCCAAGGCCAGCAAGTGCTGCGCCACACAAGGCTGAGCAACACTCCAAAGAGGAGATGTAGCGTCCGCAAACAAGGGGGGAAAGAGGCGGAAAATCCCGAGGCGGGGGAAGATGACTGGGAGGCGAAAGGAAGTACCAGGAATGAGCGAAGGGGGCGTTTACAGCGGAGAAGGGTCCACTGTCAACTGCTTGAGGCCGTCTCGAAGGCACTCAAGCCCAAGTTGTCAACACCGGGCAAAATTATTCGAGGTTTTCGCGTCTATCGCTTGCGGTAGGAGGGGACGCGCCGGGCCAGCTGGGGACCGGAGCCGTCAGGGGCCTCGCGCGCGACAGGCCAGGCAGGGGGCGCAGGAAGGAGAAGGCTGCAGGCCCCACACTCACGGTGGCCGCTCCCAGTCACACTCCGATTACGCTCGGCGCCCGAGCCCCACCACACTGCTGGGACCCTTCCCCACCTGTGCCCCGCGGACGACTCTCGGCGCTTCCGAAAACGTCACGTCCGGCACCCGCCCCGCCCCGCCCCCTGCCGCTGGTCTGGGACTGACGTTCTCCAGAACTTAGGACCCGAGCGGTGACTGGTGGGCGGAGCTAGGGCTGCCACCTGCGGGGGAGAAAGCACCAATGAGGAGAGAGCGGGGCCATTTTAGTAAAGGAAAATCAAGCAGCGAAGAAGAGGAGACGAGAACCGGACCCAGTGGCCAAGCCAGCTTTTCTTTTAGGTTAGTACAGACACAGTGAAAGGCTACACAAGTTGTAATACAACATCCCTTGGAAAAGCTTAAGTATGAAATCAGACAAAATCTGTTGCATAAATCATACATGTATTGAAATTAGACTGGTAACCTTCATGCTTACCCCACGCCTTTATGTCCTCCACATTTGTGCAGATGAGTTATATGTTTGTGCGTGCGTGCTAAGTCGTTTCAGTCCTGTCCAACTCTGTGCGACCCTATGGACTGGAGCCTGCCAGGCTCCTCTGTCCTTGGGATTCTCCAGGCAAGAATACTGGAGTGGGTTGCCATGCCCTCCTCCAGGGAATCTTCCTGACTTAGGGATCAAACCTGCATCTCTTATGTTTTTTGCATTGGCAGGCAGGTTGTTTTGTACTAGCGCCACCTGGGATGCACGTGTTATATATTTATATCAGTCCTAAAAACTAGGGTATCCCAGTTTTCTGCAGAAAATTCTATGAGCTTTATCAAGCAAGATTGATTGCATGTTGAAACCTATCCTATCAGACTAATAATACCCTATTTATATTACAAAGTTACTGGAAAACCAGATGAGCTGTGTCTTTAAAGTTTTTATGCTAAATACACATCCTCGGGTCTTCTCTATGTGGAAATTTGCTTTCCCTGAATTTCCATTCACTTGTTTTTTTTAGAAATTACTCAAATCTCAGCTCTTAATTTCACCTTAATTTTGTTTATTGCCACATTCAGAAATGTCATGTCGAGTTCTGTTTTAAACCTCTGTGGCCAGAGAGATAGGCTACGTTGGACTCATTGGCTGTTAAGGTCCATCCTGATCAGTGACAAGGTTTTCAGAGGAAGAGTATTTGGGAACTAAGCAGTCATTCTAGTGGTTTCCACTAGTAGGATCTAAGGGTAAATTTCATTTTGCAAAATTTAGCACACCACTTTAGCCCCTTGAGTTCTTTTTTGAATACTGGTTAAGCCATTAAAATTTGATTTAACTTTTTTTTCTGGCCATACAACACAGCCTGTGGGATACCAGTTGAACACATGCTCCCTGGTTGGAAGCATGGAGTCTTAACCACTGGTCCACCAGGGAAGTCCCTAATTTTTTTTTTTTTAGCATATATTATAATAAAATTTTATCTGTAAATTTGAAAACCATTTATTTTGTAACCATTTCCTTTTCAGACTGTAGGACTTTCAAAGCTTCATTAAGAAAAGACCTCTTCAGCATTTCACTAGAAATTTCTAGGTTTTCGTAGATTACCTGACTCTGTTGTGATCATAAAATTTGCAGTTACCATTGCAAAAAGCAGGTGTATATTTGTTTTAGGTTAGCAATATTAGATCTTGGCTGTCGTAGTTTTAGTGTTTAAAGCCGTTTCAATATTAAAATATTTGAATTTATCCCTTGCTTCAAGGTGTAGTATTCAGCTTTATAAACTTTAAAAAATATTAGTAGACTAATTCATGTTCATGTATGGCAGAAACCACCACAATATTGTAAAGCAATTATCCTTCAATTAAAAATAAATTTAAAAAATATGTCAGTAGACTAAAGCCCAATATGTTTAATATTTGATTATCTAGAAACATTATATCAATATGTGTTTGTTCTTTACCACTATATTGTTGTTGTTTAGTTGCTCAGTCATGTCCAATTCTTTGTGACCCCACAGGCTACAGCATGCCAGGCTGCTGTGTCCTTCACTGTCTCCTGGAGTTTGCTCAAACTCATGTCAATTGAGTTGTTGATGACCACTATATAATATCGAAGAATCTGCTTGCTTTGACAACTGCAAAATTGTCAAGAACTTTTCTATTTATCTACACATACTATTTCATAAATGGGTGTGCTTAACAAGGACTAAACTATTTAAAACTGAAATAGAAACCTATTTGCTTTGGAGTCGGATTGTATTACCCAGTAATTAAATGATTTTGTTCTATTGCTGTCTGGAAGAGTACCCACAACTTCTTTAAATTTGAAAAATAGTTGCTATAATAAAAAACATCTTTTGCCTCATTATCTCACTAACTTAAATTTTGAATCTTACGAAAGAACTACTATTTTAATTTTGAGTAGGGTTTTCCTGCCAGATAGACACTCTAACACACTGACATTAATTGATTATTCAACGAAGGATTGCTGATCTGAACACCTGGCTAAATTTACCAGGTTTTCTAAATCAGAGAAAAGAAACTCCTGAAAATTTCCATTTGTTTGTGTTACATTCTACACAAAATTGTCGACCTGAGGTATTAGACAATTGTTTTTTGCCTAGGAGACTAACTTTTTAATGTCACAACATCAATAAAATGTATTGAAAATGAGTATTTAATCTCTAAGGGTCACTGTGCCAAGCAATGGGGACACAAATATCTGTATGACACAGTTCCTACCCTACGACCAGGGCATGGTGTTTATTTGCACCAAATACAGAGTGACACATTCTGTTTGTGGATGTGTATATGTATGAACATATGCACAGCCTCTTTCCAAAAAGTTCTACAAGCCTACTAGTCATTCTATCTCAGGAGACTGTTTATCACCACTCCAAAACTTTATGCTATGGTTTAAAAGTTTAGCTCTTGATTGCCATACTGAGTGAAGTAAGTCAGACAGAGAAGGAGAAATATCACGTG
Organism: Odocoileus virginianus; assembly: GCF_023699985.2. NCBI lineage: Eukaryota > Metazoa > Chordata > Mammalia > Artiodactyla > Cervidae > Odocoileus > Odocoileus virginianus. The sequence continues at coordinate 10,630,464 of NC_069675.1, forward strand.
ACATCCTTATGTATGGAATCTAAAATTATACAAATGAACTTATTTACAAAACCGACTCACAGACTTTGAGAATGAATATACGGTTGCCAGGGGGGAAGAACTGGGGGAAGGGATAGTTAAGGAGTTTGGGGATTGATATGTACACACTGCTATATTCAAAATGGGTAACCAACAAGGACCTACCATATAGCCCAGGGAACTCTACCCAATGTTATGTGGCAGCCTGGATGGGAGGGGAATTTAAGGGAACCTGGATACATGTACAAGTATGGCTGAGTTCCTTTGCTGTGAAACTACCACAACATTGTTAATTGGCTATGCGCCAATATAAAATAAAAGGTTAAACTCTCTACAAATACTTTAAACCCCAAATTTTTAAAGACTCTCTGCAGGTTTGTTAGTGTGATGATATGACCTATCCTTCAAGGTCTAGCTTAAAGCCCCTGCACAGGTATTGCCTTCTCCACTAGGCCAGCATCCAGATCTCTAATTTCTCCCATTCTCTGTTACGTATATTTTTCTTAAATTTCCCTGGAGTGATTCTGCATAGGCATTGGCTTTTTAGACTTATGGCTGAAAGCGCTTGTCAGACTTTTCCCCTTCACAATCATATATATGCAAGTCGGTGCTAGGATTCCCCTGGAGGTAGGGGGCGGGTGGTGTTGAAAAACCTCTTTTGACATGCTCACAGCTCTATTTCCAGTTCCCAGGACACTTGGGACCCCAGATGATACTCATTGGATGCTCAAATGTTGTTGAAATAAATGCTGTCTAACTGTCCCAGGGACAGGGAAGCCTGGTGGGCTGCCGTCTCTGGGGTCGCACAGAGTTGGACACAACTGAAGCGACTTAGCAGCCGCAGCAGCACTGTCCCAAAAAAGAATTACCGGGATGGGTAGCCAATCATGGTAATAACTGAGATGAACAATGAAAATAGTGGCCATTATTTTCTTGGGACCGAATCTTCTCTACAAGGCAGTTAGAACTAAGAGCAGAAAGTCTCCAAAGCTAGATGCCTTCATGTATTGAGCAAATTTTTATTAAGTACCTATCATACCCATAGGTCAGTGTCAGGCCATGGATTTACAATAATGAAAAAGAAAAACTCAGCTCTTACTCTTTTAAGGCCCTCGTAGATTAGAGCCATCAGAAGGAAAACAAAAATGAGTAAGTTTCTCAAGTGATTGCTAGGTGATTTCCATGCATTGAGACACCCAAACAGTGTATTTTTAACATTGCTAGGGAAAGGGGATGCTCAGAAAGCAGAAATGGAATGTGTACTTAAGACAAATTATTCCCATTTTTTTTTTTTTTTCTGTGAACCCATTGGGAATATAAAATCACAAATTTGAATTCAAAAAGCAAGTATTTGAGAAGAAAAGATACGGAAAGAACTGTTTACAAGAAGGGAATTACAAGTATACTGGAATCTTTTACATTTGTATACTACGAATGCATGGAAATTATGTTCTTTTTCATCTGGAGTTTGGAATTACATTATGAGGAAGCTCATTGAGAAGCCTGCAGAAAAGCCAGTGACATAAAGATGACTCTGAGGTTTGGGGCTCCACCTACTGTTAGTTTTGAAGAATGGTGTCTCCTGTTGTCAAGAAAAATATCTAGTCAGGAAAAGGAGTTTCTATGCATGCCTGTAAGGTTTTAAATGTGTGTATATTATTACAATTAATGCTTAAATTTGCACATATGCAGTCAATTTTATTTGGCATATTTTCTTCATTTGTTACCTGCTAGTTAGCCATGAGTTAAATGATTTATTTCTGAATAACTCAGAGCCTTTGTTTTAGGTAAGAGTGTCATTATCAAGGTTGAAATTTCAGCAAGAGTTAAAAGAGATAAGAAGTTTTAGGACCATTTGAGTTGTACAATTTGGGCTGAGGGATTTTATCATTTTATATTTGGTTTACATATTTCTTTGCAAAAATATTGGCACATGATCAACCACTATAACTGTGAATGCAAGATAAAGAATTACATGCCACTGTATTTATACTCCATGGAAAACATTCATTTATTTATTCAATGAACAACTGTTTACTGACTACCTACTGTGTGCCAAACACTATTCAAGGGATTGGGGATATATTAGCAAACAAGCAGGCAAAAAAATAAAACAATGCTGCCCTCAAGGATTTTATATTCTAGTGATGGGTGAAGGAGTGATGGATTACAAACAATTATATGATAAATAAGCAAGTTACATGTTAGAAGATTCTCAATACAATGGGAAAAGTGGGTGAAAGGAATCAGACTGAAGGAAAGGAGAACTGCAGGGGGTGCAGTTGCAATTTCAGACAGTGCAGTCGGGTAAACCCACGTTGGAAAGATTTGAGTAAAGACTTGGAGGGAACAGCAAGTGCAAAGGCCCTGAGCCAGGAGGTGGCTGGTGTACTTAAGGACCAGCAATGGCTGAGTGTGTTGGGAGTGGAATGGGTGACAGGGAACCTTATCAGTAGATCATGTACTGCAGGGGTCAGCAAGCTACCTGTTTTGTAAAGGAAGCTTTACTGGAACACAGCCATGCCCATTCATCTGCGTGGTTTCTATGACTGCTTTCATGCTACCGCTGCAGAGTTGAATAGCAGAGACAAATACAATCTGGCCCACAAGACTAACATATTTACTGACTGGCTTTATGTTTGCTGACTCCTGATGTAGGTAGGGCTTCATAGGCCATTGCAGGGCCATTGGCCTTGACTCTGAGAAAAATGAGAACATGGGAGGGCTTAAACAGGACAGGATCTAGTGTTTATCAAGAATCATTATGGTGGCTGAGTAGACAAATTTTAGGCAGGAAAAGGTGGGAAGAGAGAAGTCAGTCAGTATTGTGGTTCACAACATACACTGGGGACCTCCCAGGACACCATACAAATTCGCCAGGCTGTAGCAGGATATTTAAAATTCTTGATAGATTCACAGCAATATTTGACATCTGTTAGAGACCATGTGAGCTTCTAGCTGGTAAGTAGTTCACAGTTTCAACATTAGGTTGTGCTATATTCTTTTCATTGCTGACATATAAACCTGGGATTCTGGCAGTAGCCGTAACGAAAGACAAATACTATTTGAAAATCAATGTGGAGCAGGACATGAGGCTGGCAGCATTCAATTTGATTCCAGAGTTTGAGATGTTGCATAGTGCCCAACAGTCCCCCACATTCCATTAGCAAATAACTGTGGTTATTTCAGAGTAAAAAATATATTTTTTTAATTTTAATTTATGTGTATTGTTTTTCAAACGTCTGCCTTGTTATTGGAGCATTGTATTATTATACAATGGAACATTTTTCCTGTGACTTCTCTAACAAATCGACACAATTATTGGCTTATAAAAGCAGAAATTTAATAGTTCTGGAGGCCGGAGGTCTGAAATCAGTACCCCTGGGACAAAATTAAGGTGTCTCTTGAGGGAGATTTCATTCCTTGCTTCTGCCACCCTCTGGTGACTGCTGGCATTGCTTGGCTGGTGCCTGCAAAACTCCAGTCTTTGCCTCCATGGTCACATTGCCTTTTCATCTTGTCTCTATCAAATCTCTTTCTGCCCCCATTTTGTAAGGACACATAAGGACTGTGTTTAGGGCCTACCCTGATAATCCAGGATAACTTCCCCATCTCTGTATCCTTAATCTGACCACATATGTAAAGATCTTTTTCTAAATAAGGTAATAATATTTATAGGCTTGAGAAATTAGGACCTGATCTCTTTGGGTGGCCACTTTCCAGCCTACTACAAACAGAAATACTTATTAGTTGTTGCCACCCAGCTACTTAATAAATGGGATTGTTAAGTATTTCTTTGAGCCTGTAGTTGAGACAGCAAGAGCTCTGTGAATCTAGAAAGTTCGGGAAGCTTCTCAATTAAATGTGTTTCCCAGTAATCCAGGCAGCAAGGAAAGAGGTTCGAAGTGGACGAGTTCTAGATACAATTTGAAGGTAAAGCAGACAGAATTTGCTGCTGTGCAGTTGGGAACGAAAAAAAGGAGTCAAGTGGTTTTGAAGGCCTCTGGCCTGTGCAACTGGAGAAATGACATTACCATGAACTGAGATGGAGAAAACTGTGCATGGACCAATATTCTTGCTGGGTAAGAGGGCAGGTTGGAGGTTCCATTTTGTACATGTTTAGAAAAGTCAATAAGCAAGGAGGAAAAGAGGGGAGGGGGGAATAAAAGATACACACTCCTGGCCAGGACCTGCCTCCAGACTGTCCCCCTGTCCCCAGTTTATTCTTCCTTTCATGGTGGCCAAATGTCCCCCAACCCATGAGCCATTCAGGTTGTTGTGTTTTGACTTCCTACTCAAAACATGGTCTGAGCAAATATTGAGATGAAACTTAGAGAAGACCCAGAAAGCTTCACCTGACCCAGAGTCCTAATGTAGAGCAAATAAGTCTCTGCTTGGGGAACTGAAAATTACAGGATCCCCAAATTTCAAATAATTACATCAAATGATGGAGCAGAACTTCAGAAAGATGGAGGCTGTGGCATAACTTTTGAATCTCATCAAACCCTCCCATCTGGGAAGCAGATCTGCCAGATTGGATGTAGTCAAACAGGAGATAGCAAGAGTGGACAAGGACATTTTAGGAATCAGTGAACTAAAGTGGAAGGGAATGGGTGAATTTAAGATGACCAATATATCTACTACTGTGGGCAAGAATCACTGAGAAGGAATGGAGTAGCCCTCTTAGTCACCAAAATAGTCTGAACTGCAGTACTTGGTTGCAATCTCAAAAATGACAGAATGATCTCATTTCACTTCCAAGGCAAACCATTCGACATCACAATAATCCAAGTCTATGAAGACCTACAAGACCACCTAGAACTAACACCAAAAAAAAAAAAAAAAAAAAGATGTCCTTTTCATCATAGGGGACTGGAATGGAAAGGTAGGAAGTCAAGAGATACCTGGAGTAACAGGCAAGTTTGGCCTTGAAGTACAAAATGAAGCAGGGTAAAGGCTAAAGGGTTTGGCCAAGAGAATGCATTGGTCATAGCAAATACTCTCTTCCAAAAATACAAGAGACGACTCTACACATAGACATCACCAGATGGTCAATACTGAAATCAGATTGATTATATTCTTTGCAGCCTAAGATGGAGAAGCTCTATATAGTCAGCAAAAACAAGACCTGAAGCTGACTGTGGCTCAGATCATGAACTCCTTATTGCAAAATTCAGGCTCAAATTGAAGAAAGTAGGGAAACCATACTAGGCCATTCAGGTGTTACCTGAATCAAATCCCTTATGATTATACAGTGAGGGTCTCAAGTAGATTCAAGTGACTGGATCTGGTAGACAGTGCCTGAAGAACTATGGATGGAAGTTTGTAACATTGTACAGGAGATGGTGACCAAAACCATCCCCAAGAAAAAGAAATTCAGGAAAGCAAAGTGGTTGTCTCAAGAGGTCTTACAAATAGCTGAAAAAAAAAGAAAAGAAAAAAAGGAAAAAATACAGAAATAAAAAAGAGAAGGGAAAGGCAAAGGAGAAAGGGAAAGATATACCCATCTGAATGCAGAGTTCCAGAGAATATCAAAGAAAGATAAGAAAGCCTTCTTAAGTGAACAACGCAGAGAAATAGAGGAAAACAATAGAATGGGAAAGACTAGAGATCTCTTTATGAAAATTGGAGATACCAATTGGGAATATTTCACGCAAACATAAGCAGAATAAAGGACAAAAATGTCAAGGACCTAACAGAAGCAGAAGAGATTAAGAAGAGGTGGCAAGAATACACAGAAGAACTATACAAAAAAGATCTTCCTGACCCTGATAATCACCATAGTGTGGTCACTCACCTAAAGACAGACATCCTGGAATTTGAGGTCAAGTGGGGCCTTACAAAGCATTACTATAAACAAAGCTAGTGGAGGTGATGGAATTCCACTGAGCTATTTCAAATCCTAAAAGATGATGCTGTTAAAGTGCTGCACACAATATGCCAGCAAATTTGGAAAACTCAGCAGTGGTCACAAGACTGGAAAAGGTCAGTTTTCATTCCAGTCCCAAAGAAAGGTAATGCCAAAGAATGTCCAAATTACCATACAAATGCACTCATTTCACATGCTAGCAAGATTATGCTCAAAATCCTTCAAGCTAGGCTTCAGCAGTATGTGAACTGAGAACTTCCAGATGTACAAGCTGGATTTAGAAAAGGCAGATGAACCAGAGATCAAATTGCCAACATCTGCTGGATCATAGAAAAAGCAAGGGAATTCCCAAAAAATACCTACTTCTGCTTCATTGACTACGCTGAAGCCTTTGACTGTGTGGATCACAACAAACTGTGGAATATTCTTAAAGAGATGGGGATACAAGACCACCTTATCTGCCTCCTGTATGCAGGATAAGAAGCAAGTTAGAATTGGACATGGAACAATGGATTGGTTTATAACTGGGAAAGGCTGCATATTGTCACCCTGCTTACTTAAATTCTATGCAGAGTGCATCATGCGAAATGCTGGGCTGGATGATTCACAAGCTGGAATCAAGATTGTCCGGAGAATATCAATACAGCCTGAGACATGCAGCTGATACCATTTTAATGACAGAAAGTGAATAACTAAAGAGCCTCTTGAGGAAGGTGAAAGAGGAGAGTGAAAAAGCTAGCTTAAAACTTAACATTCAAAATCATGGCATCCAGTCCCATCACTTCTTAGGGAAGTGGAAATAGATGGGGAAATAGTGGGAACAGTGTCAGATTTCATTTTCTTGGGCTCCACAGTCACTGTGGATGGTGACTGCAGCCATGAAATTAAAAGACACTTGCTCCTTGGAAGAAAAGCTATGACAAACCTAGACAGCGTATTAAAAAGCAGAGACATCCCTTTGCCAACAAAGGTCTGTATACGTCAAAGCTATGGCTTCTCCACTAGCCACGTATGGATGTGAGAATTGGACCATCAGGAAGGTGGAGCGCGGAAGAATTGATGCTTTCAAACTGTTGTGCTGGAGAAGACTCTTGAGAGTCCCTTGGGCAGCAAGGGACAATTTTAAATTTAAATTTTAAATTTAAAACCAAACAATTTTAAAGGAAATTAACCCTGAATATTCATTGCAAGGACTGGTGCTGAAGCTGAAGCTCCAATACCTTGGCCACCTTATGCAAAGTATTGACTCATTGGAAAAGACCCTGATGCTGGGAAAGACTGATGGCAAGAGGAGAAGTGGGTGACAGAGGATAAGATGGTTGAATGACATCACTGACTCAATGGACATGAGTTTGAGCAAACTCCAGGAGATAGTGAAGGACAGGGAATCCTGGAGTGCTGCAGTTCATGGGGTCACAGAGAGTCGGACTCGACCTAGCAACTGAGCAACAACAACAACACCCTCTCATGGAAGTAGAGCAGCCAAAACCACATGCCCATGGGTAGCACTTATTGAGAAGCTAGAAACCCCCTCAGTCTCTGGTGAGACTGAGTCATTCACAAAAATCACCAGGCTGTGGTGAAAGGAGAACAAAAATAAACCAGGCTCCTGCTGATGGGCAAGAAGCCAAAATGAAGAACAGTGGGTATCAGGGCAGTGTGATTAGGCCCACAGATACTATGTCTTCTGATAGTAGTTATCAATAGAAACCAAATCGTAATTGCTAATAACATGTAGGTGACCAACCCTCGAGAGCTAAGGCAGAGAGAAGGAAGGATGCCATTGTACCTTGTCTCTGGTTCATTGAGTTTCCTGGGGCTGGTATGTGATCATCTGGGGTAAAATCATTTAACTAAACCATTTTTGGAGGCTTTCATGGGGTCCTTTCTCTGAATGGTGTCTAGTGATAAAGCCCACTGGTTTATGCCTCCTGCAAAAGTTATTGTTATTCCAGAACAAAATAGGTGAAATATTGATGGAACTGCCATGAAGAACCTATTTCCAGGTGGCCTCACATCTCCCTTTCAATGTTTTAAAACTGGTTTCACCTAAAAGCAAATAGCAGAAAAGGATTGGGATTAAATCCCATACAAAAGCAGTGTAAGGAGAGAGAGAATAAGGAGCGAATGGCATCTCTTCAGACAATAAAAGCAAGTTGGAAAAGACTGGCCCACAAAACAGATAAAAACTGTAGCCTATCATTTCAAAGTGGGTGAAAAGATGGTAGGAAAAACAATGCAAAAAGTGAAAGAACATGGATCCTGAAGGGAATGGCAAGTTACTATTTAATGGTTACAGAGTTTCTGTTGAGGATGGTGAAAAAGTTCCGAAAATAGTAAACGCTGATAAATGCCACCCTTGGGTATTTGGTGATTTATTTCCATGAAAGGGTTTGGGGAGATTCAAAAACTGTTCTGCTGGGCCCATCTTTCTGAGGTCCTGCTGAATGTTTTGATATAATTATTTTGAATTTGGATAGTGGTGATGGTTACACAACATCATGAATGCATTTAATGTCACTGAATTGTATACTTAAAAATGGTTGAAGTAATCAATTTTATGTATGTTTTACCATAATAAGAAAAGATGAAAAAGCAGTACAAATCAGAATTCGGTAAGATAACAGAACTTAGGACAGAATTCAAAATAAAAGAAATAAATTCATAAATGAATTCTGTGTAAAAGAATACAAGAGTATATAATGCCTTAATAGAAACAAGCAAAGGAGAAAAATTGTATAATTTTATGTATTTATTTATTGTTGCTGCACTAGCTATTCTTTAGTTGGGGTGAGCAGGCTCTAACTTCTGTTGCAGGGTGCAGGCTTCTCACTGTAGTGGCTTCTCTTGTGGTGGAGCACAGCTTCAGTAGTTATGGCACATGGGCTTAGCTGCTTCATAGCATGAGGGATCCTCCTGGCCCAGGGATAGAACCCATGTCTCCTGCATTGGCAGGCAGATTCTTTACCACTGAGTCACCAAGAAACCCGAAAAAGGAGAAAACTTTTTAAAATAAGATGCAAAGAGTTCTAGAGAAATGGGAAATAAAAAAAGATAGGCAAAAAAGAGGACAATCTATAGAGTAATATAAATATGTAGAAGAATCTATTTTACCATAAAGGTGACATCTCAAATCTGTGAGACAGATTAGTCAATAAATTGTGATATATGCATGTTGGGGTATAAATATTTCTCTGGAAGCAAATGTCTCTGAGGAGGGAAATGTGTGGCTTGCGAACTCAGGGAATAGGGTGAATTTCCATTGAATACGCTTGTGTACCTTTTCTAACGCTTTGTCGTGTGAAGTGTGCCTGAGTTCTAACCCCAGCTCCCCCAGTTGCTAGCTCTTAATCTTGGGCAAATTCTTCCCACTCTCCAAACCTCTTTATCTGTAAAATAGGGTCAATAACTTAGCCTGATGCTGCCTGGCACAAGATAACTCTCGATAAAAGGAAATTATTAGTGGAAACCACCCAAATGTTCACCAGTGGATGAAAGGATTTTTATACTGGATTATGCAGTCATAAAAAGGGATGACGCACTAACACCAGCTACCACATGGAGGAACTTGAAAACATTACACTGGAAAAAAAAACACAAAACATTACACTGAGAGAAGCCAGACACGTTGGTCATATTTACACTATTTCCTATACATGCAGTGTCCAGAAAAGGGCAAAACCATAGAGACACAAAGTAAATTGATGATTGCAGGGGCTGAAGGAGGAGGGGATGAGGAGGGCCTGCTGATGGTTAAGGGGGTTTCTTTTTGGGGTGATGAAAATGTTATGGCTTAGATACTGGTGATGATGGCATGCATAGGCTCGTGAATGTTCTAAATGGCACTGAAGTTGGAGTTTCAAAAGGCGAATTTTAAGGTATGTGAATCATATCTCAATAAAATAATTTACAAATGAAAACTGCCAATTTTCCTACAGTCACTCTCCGCTGTTTCCATCTCTCCCTCCTTTCCACGCCCACCCTCTCCACTCCCCCCAACCCCTGGCCTGCATTAACCCCAGCCCCCAACTCCGCCACCCACCCCACCACCACCCACTCCCCACCCCTGCCACCCCACCTCCTCATCTTCACTCCCTCGAGCTGCCTCTCAAGGAGCCTCTGGACTGCAGGATACCTGCAACGTGTGGCTGCCGGAGCAGGGACCTACTGCGCATGTGCCTACCGCTCTCGCCCCTGAAAATGGACACCTCCAGAGGATTTTTCGCGTGCGCTTCAGTTGATGGCGATGTTTTGATGGCGTTATTTAGAGAAGACAGCACGCGCACGGGTCAATGGAGGCAGCCCCCCAAGTTGACGTTTCGGCCCCTGCAGAAGTTTGATCTCTTCCACCAGAAACCTCCGGATGCTATGCTCTAAAAGCCAGGTTGGCGGCCTACTGGAACTTGCGAATACGGAGGACTTCGGGGGGCCTTTGGGCCTCAGATTGAGGCCTTGTACCTCCGCATGCGATGTGCCCTCAGCCCGCTGCTGAACCTCACTAAGCCGTGGCAGAGGAATTCTGGCCCTGCATGTTGTTGCCAGGGTCCCCTCCACAGCGCATTGCCGCCCCGGTGCCTAGGAGCTGAGTAAACGGTGCCTTCTATCCCAGGCCCTGATGCTGAGCCTCTTGCGGCAGCAGTTCACTTGGCCCTCGCCCTCTCCTCAGCTGCCAAGATAACGCTGAGCCCTTGCCACTCATCTGGTAGACTTCCCAATTCCCCTCTGTCATCACACTTAGGTAACTCAGACCTTTCAGAGGGGTGTCCTGAGCCTCTTGAAATACCTGTCTGGTGGTGGTGAGACATAAGGCCAGTCTCAAGGAGAGACTTTTTCTGCTTCTCCTCGTCAAACTAGACTCATCTTCTGTCATCTTCACCTCTACTCAAATTTTGTTCTTTCAATCCTAACCTCAGATCCTACTTTTTAAATTCTACCATTTCCCCCACTCCCGCTTCCTTTTATAAATCCGTAAAATCTCTTGGCCTTCCTAGCCCTGGGCCAAGTTCCTTCCTCTTTCCTCAGGTTTTACATCTTTTCCCTCTTCTCTCATCCAACATTCAGTCCTTCCTTTCTGGTGCAGACTTTGATTCCTGCCCCAACCAAAAAAAAAAAAGGCACAGTTAACATCATCTCAAATTCAAAAGTCTTTATTATTTGTCTATTAACTCTATTATATTTGTTGAGTTTTAAGCTTTAAAATATATCAGAATAAATGGAGAAATTTATATCTATTTATATATGGGAAAACAACTGGTACCCCAGGTGGCACCAACAATCCTAGCAGCTCTTACATGGCATACCCATAGTACCGAGCAATTTCCATCTCTTTTTCCCTCTCAATGAAATATTGCACTTTCCCCAAAGAGGTGTATTTAGCAGCATTCTCACGCTCTAGTTGAGCCTGCCTCTTCATGGCCTCCCGCTCCGGCCGCTGCTCTTCTGTGATGGGCTTTGACATTACTGGCTCAGGTACATTGGGTTTCCTCCAAGGAATTGGTTGGAAGCGGAAGTCTTGGAGTAGAAATTGGGTTTGAGGCTTGGGTGGGGACTGGCGCTTGGTCACAGGAGGGGGAACAGACTCCCGCTGGAGAGACGTGCAAGATGAAGTTTTGTAGGGTACAGGCCGAGGAGCAGCAGACTGAGGGACACTAGGCCGGGTAGGTTTGGTCAAACCCGGTCGGGTTGGATTGGTCACAGTTGTCTGAGCTGGTTTGGCAGGACCTGGCAAAGATGCAGGAGCTGGCCGGGATGCATTGGCTGCAGCAGGTTGAGCTGAGTTAGTAGAACCAGGCCTCGCAGGATAAGCCCCAGCAGGCTGATATGAGGCCACAGACTGTGGCCTCCGAGGAACAGGTCGAGCCTGAGGCTTGTCCAAGGTAGGAAAAGGCAAAGGTACTAACTTGACCTTCCCAGGAGGAGGCAGCTCACACCGCGCTGGTGATAGACACTGTTTTTCAGCACTGTCATCTGGTTTCTGGGCTTTGACTTGAGTTTTGTCAGGACCTTTACCCTCACATGGGGTCTTGAGCCATGACTTGATAGCAGGGAATGGCTGGGGGTCTTTAGGGTTGCTTGAATTTCCCAGGACCCGAGAGGAATTGAGTCCAATTTTCTTATCACTCCTCTTCCCCAGTGCATGAAAAACCTGCACAGACTCCAGCATGTGCATGCCCAGGCAGCTTCGAGGCTTTTTAAAGTTCTCTTGGCTAAAGTCAGGTTGGTTTTTCTTCCGCTTCATCTTGGGAATGCTTGGCTTCTCCTCTGCCTTGACTTTGTTCCTTGGTGGCTTATTCTCTTCAGGCTTCTTGTTTTCTCTGGTTCTCTTGGTCTTTGCCTGCTCATGGCTCTTAGCTTTGTTGACCCTGCCGGATGCAGCTTTCTGAGCTTTGCTGTTCGGCTGTTTGACTGTGTTCACGGGAGCCTTGTCACCGACTGCAGCATTGCATGTAATCACTTCTTCCCCTAATAGGCACTCTGGGTTCTTTGGCTGGATTTTGGCCTTGGGAGCATCACTGACAGACTCAGAGGCTTTATGTTTTTTCTTCCTGGGTTGATCAGAGGGCACCTTTATGACATTTGGCTTTTCCTGCACCTGATTTCCCTTAACAGCGCTGGTATCTTTGGCTTTGATCAACTTTGGAGTTTCGGATTGATCAAGGTCTTTCAAAGAATGAAAGAACTGGGGAAGGTGAATATCCTCTACCAGGGTATTAATGTCTGCAAAGCCACTGCTAGAGTCAAACCCATTTTCAAGTGTCCCTAAGTCCTCAAAACTCAGGCTGTTCTTTCCCAGATTGTCATTTTCAGAAACAAGTTGCTCCTCTTGGTTGAGGGGATCAATGCTGGCCAGGAGCTCGTGAATATCAGAGATTTCCATAGGCACTAGCAGAGGATCTTGGTTTTCTATTGGGATCTGGTAAGCATCCAGAGGCTTTGAAAACTTAGTTTTAATATCATCCAAATTCTTATTCTCTGTTTGTTCCTGGCTTGGAACTGGAGGCAGTGTCAGGAGATTACTGGCACTCTGGACTGGAGCTCTCATTGAAATGTCCCCAAGTTCAAGTGGTGGATTACTCTCAAGTATCTGGATATTTCTGCTAATGCAGGACCTATGGAATTCTGAAGTTTCTGACAGACAAAATGTCTGGCTTGGAGGTTGCGATCCCAGGGAATTTTCCATCCCCAGGGAAGTCTCCATCACTACAAAGGAATGAGGGAAGAAGTCAGTCCCTGGTGAGTGAGATGCTCCCTCCACCCCCAGACACCAGCACAGTAATCATGTACCTTTCAATGATGGGCAAGGCATTTCTACTACCTAGTCTTAAGGACGGTGGACCTGTCTTATGCTGGGAGCTAAGAGGTGGCTGTTCTAATTCTTACTGGTGACCATTTGATGTCACTGATTTTTGGCTTTCTTTGTATTCCATAGGGATCCTATAAGCCAAATTAAAATGAGTCCTATTTTTGAAATATAACATGTCTCACAAAGCCTAGCATTCTCATGTAGAGTCCTTTCAATTCTCCCCACTTTCCTGAGAGACTAAAAACACTTCACACCATGAACTATGAGAGGGAGTAGAGCTCTTCCTGGGAAAATATATCAACAAAGAATCTTCAGCCTGCCTGCTCCAGACAGGATCTCAGACCACAAGGTCTTAAATCTTGGTATAAAGTAAGGAAGTGAGGCACAGTTAAACTGGCACTGTCATAATAAGAGTTCTGAAACACCTCCCAAGAAGACTATAGCAATAGATCAGGGAAGGGAGTGTACAGTGTGGTAGCACAGGGCTGATCAACTAGAGCACTGAAAACCGTGGTGCCTTTTGGTATGCGCTTGTGGTGCTGGAGAAGACTCTTGAGAGTCCCTTGGACTGCAAGGAGAGCTAACCAGTCCATCCTAAAGGAAATCAGTCCTGAATATTCACTGAAAGGACTGATGCTGAAGCTGAAACTGCAATACTTTGGCCACCTGATGCAAAGAGCTGACTCATTTGAAAAGATCCTGATGCTGGGAAAGATTGAAGGCAGGAGGAGAAGGGGACGACAGAGGATGAGATGGTTGGATGGCATCACCGACTCAATGGGCGTGAGTTTGAGTAAACTCCAGGAGCTGGTTATGGACAGGCAGGCCTGGCATGCTGCAGTTCATGGGGTCACAGAGTCGGACCCAACTGAACGACTGAACTGACCTGTGGTTCTCTTACATGTGGCATAAATGACCTTTACAGTGTGCAACCTTCCACCTGCATTAGGTGTTCTTATATACAGTCTAAAAACAGAGCGCTGAGCAAAGGTCGTGGTTATTAAAGTCCCAGGGTCTAAATTCTGTCTATACGCCACTTCCCAGCTGTAGATTTGACCCCATTTTTTGAATTCTGAGCTCATTCTACTTTCTTGCTGTTTGTACTCACCTTGAAAACCTGTTTGTGTGATGGGCTGAGCAGACACAGAGTAGTAGATTCCAGAGGTAGAAGCTGGTGGTAGGATATTTGCGGGCTGAATCTCCTTTAGTAACATAACCATTTCCGGTTGGGCAGAGGTCCTGCTTCCTGCGTAGGACACAGAGCCACCGGACTGCAGGCAGGGGCCAAGCTCTCCAGATAGTAAAGGCCCCAGTGTGCCTTGGTGACAGTAATATACCTGGCCTCTTTCCTGGTGGGGAAGTGACAGGCTGTGTCCCTGATTTGGAATCTGAGATGGTGTTCCCTGAACAAGGTTGGCAGGAAGAGATGGATATAGAGGGACCATGTTAGTGACTTCTGACGTTTTGTCATACTGGGCTGTCATAGACATGGAGGAAACAGCTGTGTCTTGGTCAATGACTGTCACAGTGAAGTCTCCAAGTGAAGAAGACTTCTTCTCAGTGTCCCACTCAAAAATACCTGGATAGGAAGCAACTGAAGTGGAGAGCTGGCTCTGGCCAGTGACTCCAGATAACATAGCTGTGCTGGAATGCTGGTAATGGTAGGCACTACCCATGAGTGGCTGGAAAGAGGTGCCAGAGCCCGCTGGCAATGGCCATGCTGAAGTGAGGGCTGGAGCAGAGACCCTGGAGGAGTTGCAGACACTTCCTGTGAGGGAAGCTGCGTTGCTCCCCATAGGAAGAGAGAGCTGCAGAGAATTCTGGGTTCCAAGTACAGATGGATTTTGGAAATTTTCTGTAAGAACAGAGGGTAAGAAAAAGATGAGTGAGGCTGATAAATTCTCACTGTGTTTTGAGGAACGGCATTATCTTAAGGTTCTTGCTATCAGATGCCTCTAATATCAATACTTTCTGAGAAACCCAAAATCAGGCAGTTATGGTGGCTGTAAGGGTTGGAGTAGTTTGACACTTCCTTATGTTAACTGCCTGTGCTCCCGTCTTGAGCATACATTGTGCAGAAGACCCAAGTGGTGTGGTTCAGACATTGTTCTCCAGGCAGGAAATATCCTTCTTCCTGCCCTATCTTTCCCTTAAGCCCGCACTAGTATTGACTTGCATGCTGTTTCCTCGAATTGAAGCATTTTCGAACTAGGAGGTCCTTAGAGAACTTCTGTTCTCATAGTTTCATGAGTAAGGAAACTGAGGCTAAGAGAGTTCAGATTGACTTTTTCAAGTTCTCTCATTATGTTAGTATCATTACCAGGTTTCAGAACATAAGTATCGTGACTTTCTTGCCAGGATGCCGATCTGAGCATGATGCAGCCAGAAACCAGGAGAAATTCAGCTTATAATGTAAGCATTTTTTTGTCCATTAGAAAACAGTATAGCTATTACTATTGTAATCTTTAGTGTCTCAATTTGCTTGCCCATTTCCCTCACTGTTACCTGGAGTCCAGTGATAAATTTAAAGGGTAATCTTTACCCTCTTCAAGCCTGACTTCTCATCCCACCTCAAAATGATTATCTGAAAGTGAATTTCTGAAATGCCTTTTGAATGAAAAAAGTTATTTAACTCTTTGAGTTTCAGACTACTTATCTGTAGAGTGGTTATAACAACAAAAATAATAATAGCAGTAATAAGTAAACATGAATAATTAATACAATACATAATAAAGAATAAAACATGAATAAATGAATAAATTACATATGATTTGTATGGAGGAATATTTAATAAGTCCTAGAAAGACATAGAAAAATCATGAAAAACGTATTAGTTAATGTATATATACATGTATAATATAGATGTGAAAACTTCTGTATGTGGCAAGTGTTAAAGCATAATAAGTTTCATGATAAATGAAGTTCTGTATCATATATGCAATATTATGAGTGAATATTGCTCACTTTATCTTGGTAAATACTATTAATGAAAAGACACAATATAAGGTGACTTTGAATGAATTCCTAGCCAATACATACTGACAGAGAAGATATATCTGTAAAAAATGTATAGCAAGCAACAGAATGCAATAAATGTGAATGTATAGGTAGCCCAATATATGTAGATAATTATTTCAATAAAAAAAATGGTACAAAGCAGACAGCAAAATAATGTATAAAATAATTTCATTATTGGGCTCATTCATGTTTTTATGCAGCAAGTAACAGGTACTTAGTCTAGTAAAAACATATATTTCAATGAATATAACTATATCACAAGCAGAAAGGAAAACTTAAAAAGTATCAAGACAGTTTTCATATTTATCCTAGAACTTAGATTATAATCATCTTCAACATCCAGAAGGATGATATTCCAAAGCCTGAAAGAACTATCTTCACTAGAATCCAGTTTGAAAAAGATTTTTAAATGTGGGAAAATCCAAAGGACTCCACAACAATATTTTAGATAAATTGCAGATTTTTTTTTCCTTAGCAGCACTGTGCAGTCTGGCATTGAAAGCTAGACTGAGTCCTAACCACTGGACCATCAGGGGATTCCCTATATGTGGAATTAATGATGCAGGGTTTGCCTTTTTCTTTTTCTTCTTAGGTAGCCAAGCTCTAAAAATGGATGATGACTGTTGGTCAATGTGCTCTCTGTGTTAGGAAGGAAATAATTGTAAAGATCAAAAGCAACCTTGACTTAGAACCTACTAACATACAAAAGAATTAGTCCTTCTGATTTAACTTAGAAAATATCATTTTAAAATGTTATTTTTAATTGGTAAAATGTCTAATAGTTTCAAAGTCAGAATGAATGAAACACTGAAAATCAGCCCCCTAGATAATCACTTTTGTTTCTTGTTTGTAGGAAGTATCATTTCTAAAACATATTTCTAAAATATTTATATTCAAAATTGTCAAGTGTCACCTGTGTTGAGAGAGGCAATAAAAGAAAAACACTGAGTATGACTTTTCTGATAAGCTGTTTTTCCTGGTGATACCTTATTCTGGCCTTACTTTCCTTCCTAGTCTATTAATAGAAGCATTTGCGAAAATCAACGGTATTTTGCCCTGCTCTAAGCAGATTGCTGTCTGCGCACTATCTGCTTTAATTTAAAATCTTTGGATCCTGTCAACATTCCATCCCAAACTACTTTTTTCTTGAGAACTCCTCCTTGCTTTCCCTCCTTATTCTTATATTTTCTCCTTCCTCTTGGAAGGAGGTTCTCATTGACCTCTGCTGATGAAGCCAGTCCTAAACTTCCTTAGGTTTGACTACACACCTCCCTTTAGCCCAGTGCTGTCCATTTTCTCTCTTTTCAACTTATTTAGGTAGGTAGAAAACTTACTAAGTTTTCTCTTTTCAACTTATTTAGGTAGGAAACTCCAAAAATAAGTGAATATTACTTTTTGAGCAGCACTAAATTTAAAATACTAAAACGGAAATATTAACTGAGGGTGACCATTACAGGTGAAACATCTCAGTATATAATGCTAATTTTCTACACCACCTGGCTTTTCTCTGTTTCTGTTGAAACACTCTTGAGAAGTCTCTGATTTCATGTTCTACATGGGTACCTTTTGAGATTCAATATTGAAAAGAAAAGGACCAGAGAGATAGACCAGTGTAGCATCCTAATGTAACATTGGATGTAACATTAGAGGAGGAAAAAACAGACCTTGTGAGACAGTGACTTGTCCAAAGTGTCCAAAGCACAGAGATAGTAAATGTCCAAGTCAAAACTGAAATTAGGTCTCCAGATTTCTAGTTCAATACTTTCCTTCAATATTCCATTTTGAATCTACTACTAAATTTATGGTCAGATAAAAAATCTAACGAAAAACTTTATAAAGTTTCTTTCCATACCTGACATGGTCAGAGAAGAAGAGGAAAGATTAAGTGCAGGTACAAGGGAGGAGGAGATGATCCTAGAGGATGTCTTGAGTGACTGCAGCCAAAGTGGCATGTGTCCAGTACAAAGGTCACTGGTCACTGGTAACTGGTCACTTGCGATGATCCAAGTTTATTTACAGACAACTCCATGGAAACCCCAAGGTTCTACCAGGTGGTAGTAGGTTTGGTGGGAGAATGATGTCACAAAGCAGGCAGTTTAAAGGTATGATATAGCCAATAGGGAAGTCAGATAGCCAATAAGAAGACAGGATTGGATGGAGAAAAAAGGTGTAGGAAACACCTAAATGTGTGAGCTTTGGGGAGGTGAAGTCTTCCAAGACAGATTTACTTTCCTCGGGCTCTTCCATGAAGGAAATCATTGCAACATTTCTTATAGATGCTTATTAATGTAATTAACATAGTTACTTATATTCTATGTAGCCTTATATTTTATGTTATACACTTGCAGTTACATATATCTTGGTTAATTAATAACCTTAGAGAAGAAGGAAACAGCCATCCAGTTTGAACTATTATAGTTGTTCTGAAATCCTACCAGTCTATTTAATTAGTGAACTTGCAGTAGCTTTTAAGGAGCAAAGGAAGGGATTAAGAAGCTCTTTTTGTAACTTTGGTAAAGAGTGGGGCGAAGTTGGTTGAGTGCACCTTGTGGAGAATGATGTGGTCCAAGTTTCTTCTCTTTAGTTTCTTCTCCTTGACTCCTCCTTTTCTTGGGCTGGGCCAGGTTGGACTTGCATTTCTCTTCTGCCCTCCATTTTTGTTGCTGTTGTTTTAGGCATTGTTTCTGGGACAACTCTTGATCTTGCATTCTTACTGTCTTGCTTGTTACTTCCTGTCAACTTCCAGCATCAGGAGTCTTCTTTTCAGTGCTTGATGCTTCACAAAATAGACTCTGCCCAATGGAAGCAAATACCAGAGAGCTTAGGACACACAGCTGGTTGCAGACCTTTTCTCTTGCAGCCTTTGGTTGCAATTCTTTTGACCATAATTTGCTACCCCTGGTTCCTTGGGCCACACAGGCATCCTGACATCCAGCTCTTTTATATATGAGAGGCATTCTGGATACTGTCCCTTTTCCTTCCCACGTAAGTATATCCAGGGTGGCAGTTACTGTAGCCTCCTCCGCCTTGCAAACAGCCACTCTAGAATCTTGGACCTCTGGGATTCTCTCTTGCATGCTTGGGTGTGAGGCCAGGCAAAATGTATCTTCTTAGATACAGAAGAGGAAAATAGACTGGGGGGGTGGGGTGCTGGTAAGGTGAAAGGGCACAGGTTAAAAGAGAGTCATGTAGATTTTTCAGTTTCTGTGAGAAGCAAGTGGACACACTTTGGCCTCACTTTGTTTAACAGAACCAACAATTTTAGATATAGATATATTTATGTAGCTAGACAGTGTAGCAACTGCCATGAATTCTGTACACTAAAAAGAATAATCGTACATATATTTTTCATTTTGTGTCATATTACCTTATTTATATCATTCATTTGTGTGTTTATAGAATACAGACTTTTAAAATGCTCTGGTTTTGCCTACATGGTTCTTTCTTTGTCATATTTTTAAGGAATCCAATGTTGTAAGGCATACTGCATATTTATTTTGAAGCATCATGAACTAACTTGACCTGATGGATTTTGTGGAAAAACTTTAAAAAGCGTCTGTGAAAAAGGCATTTTGTTGAGTTGCACTGTGCACCCAAGTGGAAGGAGCAGCTATCTGCTGTCAGCCCGACCTGGCCTGGAGTGCCTCTGCTTCCCCCCCATGGTTAATGCTTTTCTCACTAACCACTCTTGTGATTTTGATAATGTGAGTTATGGCTGAGTTGCTTACGACTTATATGTGGGGTAAGCTGATTTTTAGGAGGAAACCTATGGTTCTATTCATTTTCCTTGGTAGTAAGGTTTCAGGGGTGCAAAGAGAAATCTATCTGGGGACTTTGCTAATACCAAGATGGTATCTCATAGATGGGATCTCCGAAGACACATATTTAATTTATACACTTGTTTTCTCTATTATGAAATATATGGGGGATGATACTTAGCTGACAAGAAATTGTGAAAGTTGTGGTGTACAGATGTGGCTTAGGCTTTTAAGTGTATATCAGGGTTTTTTCCCCCTAAGTTTCATACTTTAGATGGCCTATTTCCATGATTCTAGTATGTGATGTGAGGCTAACAATATATACTAAATACCTGCAAGCCAAACAAGTCTCTCTTTCTCTATATTCCCATGGATATCAAGGGACTCATGACTACTGCAGGTTTGGGTGGATGGTGTAAGATAGAGAGATGCAGTAAGACCAATTTTGGTAGCAATAAAATGTTTACATACTAAAATTTTCAGTTCCAATATTCAATTCTACTTAGGGAAACTATGAGTTAGGCTTTTCCTGATTCCACCAAACCTAAGTAAGTTATTTGGTTTCCCTCGTTCCAGTCATTTAACTTTAGCTTGCAATCTCAGCATCATCTTATCCTCTAAGCGAATCTTACATGTAGGAAGAAGAAATTAAAGAGTTCAACACTTTGGAACATCAACCCTTCCCTGACCTTATTTTTTAAGTTTATTTATTTTTAATTGGAAGATAATTGCTTTACAATGTTGTGTTGGTTTCTGCCATACATCAACATGCATCAGCCATAGCTAAACATACGTCCCCTCCCTCTTGAACCTCCCTTCCACCTTCCACCCCACGTCACCCCTCTAAGTTGTCACACAGCGTGGGGTCAAGCTCCCTGTGTCATATAGCTAATCCCACTGGCTATCTATTTTACCTTTGGTAATGTACATGTTTCAATGCTATGCTCTTAATTCATCCCACACTCTCCTTCACTGTGTCCACAAGTCTGTTCTCTACATCTGAGCCTGTGTTACTGCCCTACAAATATGTTCATCAGTACTATTTTTCTAGATTCCATATGTATATGTTAATACATGATAGTTGTTTTTCTCTTTCTGACTTACTTCACTTGTATAATAAGCACTAGATTCATGCACCTCATGAGAACTGACAAATTCATTCTTTTTTATGATTGAGTAATGTTCCATTGTATAGATGTACCACAACTTCTTTATCCATTCATCTCTTGATGAACATCTAGGTTGCGTCCATGTCCTGGCTATTGTAAATAGTACTGCTAAGAACGCTGGGGTACATGTGTCTTTTATTTTATTTTTTTATTTATTTTTTTGTGTGTGCTGCAAAAAGCTTTATTGTTTCCATTTGGTCCAAGGCTTGAAAGAGGGCTCCAGGATGTTAAAAAGCTGCCTAGTAGCTGCAGAGAGGGGCTTCAGGCAGCCCTGATGTTAGGTGGGTTCTTCAAAGGCCACTGGTCTCCAGAAGCTCCTAGTCGTGCTTGAGGGTGAGCCTCTCGAAGAGATACTCGCCCAACCCAGCCTGGGGACCAGCCAGCCTGCGGAGGTTGGTCAGGTGGTCACCCATCTTCTTGATGAGTTTCACTTCCTCATCTAGGAAGTGGTTCTCCAGGAAATCACAGATGTGGGGGTCTCCGCGGGCAGAAGCCAGGCCATGCAGATCCAACAGGGCTTGATTCAGGTTCTTCTCTACGAGAAGGGCGGCTTCCATAGCGTCCTGGGTTTTACCCCACTCATCTTGAGATGGCTTCTGCATGTCCAGGAAGAGGGCGCGGCCGCCACGCTGGTTTTGCAGTTTCAAGAGACGCTCCGCGCCCTCGCGCTTCTCCTTGGCCAATTCGCGAAAAAAGTGACCCACACCCTCCAGAGCCACATCGTCGCGGTCGAAATAGAAGCCCAGAGAGAGGTAGGTGTAGGAGGCCCGCAGTTGCATGTTAACCAGGCGGTTGACGGCGGCCTCCACCTCGGTAGAATAATTCTGACGAATCTGGGAGCTCATGATTGGTCGGTAATAAGGAGTTAAAAAATGGTGGCTGGTCTCGGTGATCGCGGACAGCTGAGTGGCTGACTCCGGAGGTTGCGACTGGAGAAAAGGTTGGAGGGTAGTCGGAGGCTGGAGCAAGGGGCGTCCCTGGGTCTGTTCCGTCCAAGCACTGTTGAAGCAAGAGACAGATCCGCGGGGCCGCCGAGCGCACTTCCACATGTGTCTTTTAGAATTGTGGTTTGCTTAAGTAGTGGGATTTCTGGGTCATATGATAGTTTTATTTGTTTTTTAAAGAAATCTCCTTACTGTTCTCCACAGTGGCTGTATCAACTTACATTCCCACCAAGGTTGCAAGAGCATTCCTTTTTCTCAACATCCTCTCCAGCATTTATTGTTTGTACATTTTTTGGTGATGTCAATTCTGACAGTAATAAGGTGACACTTAATTTTAGTTTTGATTTGCACTTACCTAGTAATGAGCAATGATGAGCATTTTTCATGTGTTTATTAGCGATCTGTATGTCCTGTTTAGAGACATGCATGTTTAGATCTTCTGCCCATTTTTGGGGGGCTGTTTGTTTTCCTGATATTGAGCTGCTTGAACTGCTTGTATATTTTTGAGATTAATCCTTTGTCAGCTGTTTCATTTGCAATTATTTTCTCCCATTCTGAGGTTTGTTTTTTAATCTTGCTTATGGTTTCCTTTGCTATGCAAGAACTTTTAAGTTTAATTAGGTCCCATTTGTTTATTTTTGTTTTTATTTCCATTACTCTAGGAGGTGTGTCATAGAGTATCTTGCTGTGATTTATGTCAAAGAGTATTCTACTTATGTTTTCCTCTAAGGGTTTTATAGTTTCTGGTCTTACATGTCGGTGTTTAATCCATTTTGAGCTTATCTTTGTGTATGGTGTTAGAAAGTGTTCTAATTTCACTCTTTTACATGTAGCTGCCCAGTTTTCCCAGCAGCACTTATTGAAGAGACTATCTTATTTTCCATTGTATATTCATGCCTCTTTGGTCAAAGATAAGGTGCCCATAGGTGTATGGGTTTACCTCTGGGCTTTCTATCTTTTTCCATTGGTCTATATTTCTGTTTTTGTGTCACTACCATACTGTCTTGGAGAAGGAAATGGCAACCCACTCCAGTATTCTTGCCTGGAAAATCGCATGGATGGAGGAGTCTGGTAGGCTACAGTCCATGGGGTTGCAAAGAATCGAACATGACTGAGCGACTTCACTTTCACTTTCACCATACTGTCTTGAAGTTTGTAGCTTTTACCACTATTATTCAGCATACTTTTGGAAGTCCTAGCCATGGCATCTGAGAAGATAAAGAAATAAAAGGAATCCATATTGGAAAGAATTAAAACTCTTTACTGTTTGCAGATGACATGACACTATACATAGAAAGTCCTGAAGATATCAGAAAATCACTAGAGCTAATAAGTGAATTTTGTAAAGTTGCAGGACACAAATCAATACACAGATATTACTTCCATTCCTATACACTAACAATGAAAAATCAGAAAGAGAAATTAAGATGTCAATCTCATTCACCATTACAACAAAAATAATAAAATATTTAGGAATAAACATATCTAAGGAGACAAAAGTGTTGCATACAGATAACTATAAGACACTGATGAAAGAAATTAAAGATGACATAAACAGATGGAGAGATCTATTATGTTCCTGAACTGGAAGAATCAATATTGTGAAAATAACTATACTACCCAAAGTAATCTACAGATTCAATGCAATCCCTATCAAATTACCAATGTCATTTTTCACAAAACTAGAACAAAAAATTTCACAATTTGTATGGCAACACAAGAGACCCTGAATAATCAAAGAAATCTGAAGCAGAATGGAGCTGGAGGAATCACCCTTTCTGACTTCAGACTATACTGCTGCTGCTGCTAAGTTGCTTCAATCATGTCTGACTGTACAACCCCATGGACAGCAGCCCACCAGGCTCCTCTGTCACTGAATTCTCTAGGCAAGAATACTGGAGTGGGTTGCCATTTCCTTCTCCGTCAGACTGTACTACAAAGCTTTATTTTTATAGTTAGGGTGTTGTCTTGTCCCATAGACTCACTTCCTGCATTTTGAACCCATTAGGTTAACTGAGATGTCTTGGTGTAACATAGCCAGTTCATCTACCTGCCAAGGCTCTTGTTAATTCACCCTACTGTCACATTTGGGTTTAATTAAATACTGAAATCCCTCAAATCCTTGCCAGATACTGTTATTTTTTTTTTTTTTTTTAGTGTCAAATACTTAGATGTCTGGTGCACCAAATATCCTGGAGTCCTTTATTTTCCATTCCTGTATACTACAGTCAATCTTTCCCAGCATCAGGGTCTTTTCCAATGAGTTGGCTGTTAGTATCAGGTGCCCAAAGTATTGAAGCTTCAGTTTCAGCATCAGTCCTTCCAATGAGTAGTCAGGGTTGATTTTCTTTTAAGATTGACTGGTTTGATCGCTTAGCTGTCCAAGGGACTCTCAAGAATATTTCTCCAGCACCACAGCTCGGAAACATCAATTCTTTGGTGTTCTGCCTCCTTCATGGTCCAGCACTCCCATCCGTACATGACTACTGGAAGGACCATAGCCTTGACTATATGGACCTTTGTCTGCAAGGCGATGCCTTTGCTTTTTATTACACTGTCTAGGTTTGTCATAGCTTTCCTGCCAAGAAGCAGTCCTCTTCTAATTTCATGGCTGCAGTCGCCATGTGCAGTGATTTTAGAGCCCAAGAAGAAATCTGTCACTGCTTTCAGCTTTTCCCTTCTATTTGCCATGAAGTGATGGGACTGTTAAGCAAGCTTTTTCACTCTCCTCTTTCACCCTCATCAAGAAGCGCTTTAGCTCCTTTTTGCTATCTGCCATTAAAGTGGTATCATGGGCTTATCTGAGCCATTAGGCACAAATTACTTATACACAATATACAAGTGTGAATGTAAGCACTTGGCAAATAGCTGAAAGAGCCACACAAAGCACTCGGAGAGTGGGGAAACTCTCCTTGTCCCGCACTATCGGAATTCTGAAGGGCGCACCACACGAATTCATGGACTTGTGCAACCCGCCTCTGGCTAAGGACGCCATTGCAGCCGGCAGAGCCCTGTTTACAGATCAAGTCTCTCAGTCGGCCGTCGTGATGACGTCATCGCGGCAGGCGGTGGCGCATGCGCAATAGAAGGAGTGCCTGGAGCTGCGTGGGTTGCTTCTTAGGCGTTTCCGGTTCGGGGTCTTGCAGGCACCCGGGTCTCTGGGCTGGCAAGTTTTGTATTCTTGGCGTTGCGTGCGCGGCATCTTGGGGGTCACATGAGCCAGTGGCATCATGCCGGTGGTCACTGGGGCCAGGATCGCGTCTTTTCTGGACATTCGTCAGCCAAGAAGAAGGGCGGAAACCACATCCCCGAAAGGTAATACACGCCTCGGTCCTTGGGAGTTGCCCTTTCAGCTCAGAGCCCCTGGGCCGGGTCTTCATCTCTTGTGCTGTCTGCCTGTCGCGTTTACCCCGGCCGGCTTGGATCGTCCGCCTGTGGTAGTCGGCATTGACCCGCTCGCGGCTGCGTTCAGAGTAGCTGAAAGGGACGGTGTGTGATGTTCTGATTTCTCCCCATTGTTTCAAAAGCGAGGCTCTGGTCATTGCTTTTCAGGTAAAATGCCAAAGGACTGCTGTTTTAAGGTGAGACTGTCGGTGTTGGGGACAGAAAGTAGTTACCAAAATAGAATCCCCTTCAATTCCTCAGGTCTTCCGTGGTGGCTCAGACGGTTTAAAGAGTCCGCCTGCAATGCAGGGGTCCCGAGTTCCATCTCTGAGAAGATACCCTTGGAGAAGGGAATGGCAACCCACTCCTGTATTTTTGCCTGGAGAATTCCATGGACAGAGAGGATCCTGGCGGGCTACCGTCCATGGAGTCGCGGAGTCGGACACTACTAAGCGACTAGCACTTGAAGTTTTCACTTCCAATTCCTGAAGCTGTGTTATTTTTGGCACAGAAAATGTAATAGAAACTGAGTTTCAGTGGAAAACAAAAACAACCACACCAATACCGCCGGATTTTCCAAAGAAACAGTTCTGTGTTATTTGTGTTGTCTCCGGGAATCATAAAGGGCATAGTCTTGCTTCAGAACCGGTGTCATTTGAGAGATCTACCTCTATACATTCAAATTAATTTTGAGACTTTACTCATATGTACAGTAAACCCATTTATTCCCTAAGACCTTCCTTTCTTCCGCCTCATATCCTTTTAAATCAGCTCCATTTTACCTCCTGAATTTCTTTTGAATCTGTCACGTCGTCTTCATCCTAATACTGAACTTCTGCCCTCACTTTCTGTGCTTCA
Source organism: Odocoileus virginianus (assembly GCF_023699985.2). NCBI lineage: Eukaryota > Metazoa > Chordata > Mammalia > Artiodactyla > Cervidae > Odocoileus > Odocoileus virginianus. Next base: position 10,656,785 of record NC_069675.1, read on the forward strand.
GATACACTGAGTTAACCTTACTTCCAGCTCATCCTACAGAAATCAGTTCACATATTACTTTTCACTGTGATTCCTAGCATTTTGTGATCTTCACAATCCCTTTATTATCAGGTTTTCTTTTAAAATAACGGATTTGAAGTTTCCTACTGAATTTGATGGCATCAGTTAAATGAGGACTGAGAATAAACTGGGAAGTGAAAGTATTGTGTTTAAACTATTTCAGTCAACCTGCTTATATTAATGATACCTTAGTACTCAACACCAGGCCATTTTTATTAGGGAGTCAGAAGTTCTGGCCATCTTTGGTTTTAGATATACTTTGTTCAGACCTTTGCACTGTTTTGTTGCCTTTTGTCTGTGTTCACGATGGGAAAACTGGAACTAGGGAAGTGAAAGTTATTACTAGGTGGATTTGAATAAAATGCAAAGCTGAAAGAAGAGGAATCTACTGTAGAAGACTTTGATTTCCATTTTGAAGGTGCATTCATCCTATGCTGGGAGACAGGCTATATAAAATTTGCCTAACAAAAAAATGTATTAATAGGTGGAAAGACTACCTCCCAGTTGGACAGAGGATGCCTGGGACTCGTTTCATTGCTTTCAAAGTTCCTTTGAAAAAGGTAAGCAAGAGTTGATACAGTATTTTTTCAAAATCTGAATTCACCAGATAGGACCCTAGTTCTCAACCCTGTTGTACTCCATTTTCCTCTTTTATACTTTTTTCCCCTTTTTATACTTTTTACTACCCCCTTTACTATCCTGAAATGAATTCATAAATACAGCCTAATTTCATAGGGAAAAATCAATGTAATGCTTTAACTATAAGGAAAGAGTAAATAAAGTAAACTCTAATAAAGTAATGTGTACCTTGGGACTTCCCTTGGGGCCCAGGGGTAAAGAATCCACCTGCCAAGCAAGAGACACAAGTTTGATCCCTGGGTTGGAAAGATCCCCTGGAGAAGGAAATGGCAACCCACTCCAGTATTCTTACCTTGGAAATCCCATGGGCAGAGGAGCCTGGCAGGCTACAGTCCATGGGGCTGCAAAAGAGTCGGACATGACTTAACCAACTCAGCAACAACAAGAACAAGGATATATATCTCAGTATGTATATATTTGGGCATGACTGTACCAGAAATGAAAAAACAGTTGCTTGCACCATGAATGCAAAAAACTGTGGACTTTGGTAATGATGCGTCAGTGTTGGTTCATGGATTCTAAAAAACGAAGCCCACTTGTATGGAACATTGATCACGGAGAAGGCTGTGGGATGAAGGACAGAACGTATAAATGGGAACTCTGTACTTTCTGCTCAGTTTTGCTCTGAATCTAAAACTGCTGTAAAACTAGTCTAGTGATATATTTCAAAGAAAATGTGTTGCCGGGACTTTAATAACCAAACAGATCAACGGCAAAGAGTAGGTAAATAAGCCAAGTACATACAAGAATATTTAGCAATGAAAGCCATCCTTCATATATGTATTCAAGAAGTATTTATTTATAAGTGTCTATTTACAGGCACTCTGCTTAAAGGATTGTAATATAGCTTGTAAATTCCAGAGGAGGAAACTTGGCTTTGAGTCTCATGTTAGCATCACAGGGCTTGAGTAAATGAATAATATAAGAATGGATTTTAAGCACATGTTTTTTTAAATTTCATTCTCTCTGACAGAGTTTTGAAAAGCATCTTGCCCCAGAAGAATGTTTTTCCCCCTTGGATCTTTTTAACAAAATCCAAGAACAGAATGAAGAACTTGGACTGATTATTGACTTAACATATACTCGCCGCTATTATAAGCCAGAGGTAAATGGAACTTGCAGTTGAAAAGGACATTCTTTCTGGTACTATAATAATTTGTAGTAATTCGATGTTTATCATCTTATACTAAGGTGAATCCTGGCCTTCTTTCATGAGTAATAGTTCAAAAAGGAAAGTTGGTGGTTTCCTTAAGTACACATTTCTGATTTCTCTCTGCAATGAGATTAAGAAAATGAAATTGAAGACACGAATTGAACTGTACCATTTGGCAATAGGCTCTGGATCTGCTTAAGAATTGTGTAAGCTCCCCTGTTGTGTAGTTTGAAAATGAAGTAAACTATTAGTAAGAATAGTAAGCCTGAAAGGAAAGAAAGTATATCCATTATGTGTTTATGTGTTTAAGCATCACAATAAAAGGCAATTGCTCTCTAAGTTTTATGCTTTCTTTTCCTAAAATCTTTTGATATAATACAGAAACCTGTATACTCTCTTGGCCCTTGTAGGACATATCAGTGCAAAAGAATTATCCTTCTTCTGATCTGTTCCATGGCCTTGGGAAACAGTAACACCTAATGTTTGTTAATACGTGTATAGCATTTTGCCATTGAAAAAGTTCTTTCATATCCATTGTCTTAATTAATCCTCACAACAATCCTTTGCTGTTGAAGTGGTGGTAGTACTAATATCTTCTACTGCACTTCCTCTGCAGTTAGCTCAGAGGATAGACAATTACACCTACTAGATTTACAGAAATGAAACTGAGATTCAGAAAAGGAAGAGTTTAAATTTGAACTTAGGTCCTTTTTTTTTATTGTGGTAAAATGCACGTAAAGAATATTTATTTTAACCATTTATAAGTATACAATTCAGTGGCATTAAATATAGTCACGGTGTTATGTAGCCATCACCAGTGTTTATATTCAAAATTTTTTCATCATCCTAAACAGAAACTTTATAATCGTTAAACACTACCAACCCCATTTTCCCTCCCACCAGCCCTTAGTAACCTCTATTCTACTTTCTGTCTCTGAATTTGCCTCTTTGCTGTACCTCATGTAAGTGGTATCTACAATATCTGTCCTACATCTGGCCTATTTCACAAAGCATAATATTTTCAAGGTTCATCATTGTTATAGCATGTGACAAAATGCCATTCCTTTTTAAGGCTTCATAACTCCTATTTTGTGTATATACAAAATATTTGTTATTTGTTATTATATAAATATTATATATATAGTTTATATTATGTAATCTGTTATTTATATAATTTATATGATATAATTTGTATATGTTATATAATTATAATAAATAAATATATAATAATATACAATAAATTATATGATTTATATAATTTATATTAATTTGTTATTTATATAATTTGTTATTATATAAATATTTGTTATTCTTCTGTTGATTGACACTTGGCTTGTTTCCACATCGTGGCTATTGTGAACCATGCTGCTGTGAGCATTGGTGTACATATATTTGTTCAAATTGCAGCTCTCAGTTCTTTTAGATGTGCAGTGTAGGTCGGAGCAGAGTTGTTGCATTATGTTAGTTCTGTGTTTAACCTTTGAGAAACTGTCAAACTGTTTCCTACAGTGTCATAAACAATTATTGCAAATTTAAACATATACAGAAGTATACAAAATACTGAGTGTTCTATGTATGTTGAGAATTCCATGGAATCATCTCACTATAATATTTATCAACTGATGTCTATCATTCTTCATTTATACCTCTGCCTGTTTCACTCTTGTTTCATTGTGTAGCAGATCCTAGATAACATTTCATTACACATATGTATTTGTTGTTATATATATATTTAAAATGTAGGACTTTTATTCCTTAGTATCATTATGAAATATCCAGTGCTGAAATTTGCAGTTGTCTCCTAAATGTCATAAAAAGCTGTTTTTAAGATTTTTGAATTGGATCCAAATATGGTCCACATGTTACCTGGTGTGGTCTTATTGTTAGGTCTCTAATTTTATTTTTATTTATTTTTTTGTAGGTTCTTCTTCCATGTCTCTCTCACTTTTTTTTCTCCTTGAATTTTATTTTTTAAAGAAACTGGTTTAATTGTCCCATCTAGATTTTGATGATCTCATTTGTTAATGTGTTGTTCAACATATTCTTCAATCCTTTTATTTCCTGTAAATTGGTAGTTGGACCTAGAGGCTTGGTCTGACTGAAGCTTGGATGTTTTCTTTTGGTAAAGCGGTTTCATACATGAGAATGAACAGGTGTTTATCATTATAAGTGATGATGAATATAGGTCTTCTTCCGTGGAGACATATGGTTGTCTCTTTCTGTGATATTAACAGTCACTGATGATTGATTCCTACATCCACTCAGTTGGAGCTTCAAAAAATGGTTTATTCTATAGTTCCTTTTTCACTTATTAGCTGGGTGTATTTTTATCAGGAGAAAATTCCCTGCATAAGCTTTTTGGTTGCCCAGCTATAGAGGCATGATTTTCTCCTTTGTTTAAAAGTTTTCAAAATAATGAGTTGATTCACAAATATCCTCCAGTGGTGACCAGCTTTCTTTATTTGTATCACCATGGACTGCATTGGGCTTTCCTGGCGGCTTAGTGGTAAAGAGTCCAGCTGCCAATGCAGGAGACTTGGGTTCAGTCCCTGGGTCAGGAAGATCCCCTGGAGAAGGAAATGGCAGCCCACTCCAGTATTCTTGCCTGGGAAATCCCAAGGACAGAGGAGCCTGGCGGGCTACAGTCCCTGGGGTCACAAAGAGTTGGACACAACTGAGCAACTAGACAAGGACGGTGGACCCCATTCCAGTTGTTCTAAGTGAGGGCCTGTCTTTGGCCAGTGGAGCTTCTCAGTGACTCTTGGATCCTTCTGACATGACATCAGTTGTTCCTAGACTTTTTCAGTGGTTCGAGATAGAAAATGTGTGTGTTTGTTTTTAGTATGAAATATATCATGGATTCAAGGCTTTCCAGGTGATGTTAGTGGTAATGAACCCCCCTGCTGATGCATGAGGCATAGGAGATGAGGGTTCAGTCCCTGGATCAGGAAGATCCCCTGGAGGAGGGCATGGCAGCCCACTCCAGTATTCCTGCCTGGAGCATCCCGCAGACAGAGGAGCCTGGCCGGTACCGTCCATGGGGTCGCAAAGAGTCAGACACGACTGAAGCGACTTAGCACGCTCACACACATATCATAGGTTCATACTGCTACTTTCTGTTTAAGTTCAGAACTACAGAATTTTCCCTTAGCCTGTTCTGTCTTTTATTGATAATCTGCTTTCTCCCACCCCAAGAATACCAGTTCTCAACAGTGTGTGAAATTTGCTCTATTTTCCAGTTCCAAGTTCTTTTGACCCTATTGTAGCCTATTCTACTTCAATGAATCACAGCTGCTTTATGCTCTTGAAATGTAAGATACTAGGTAGAACTATTTTTTATCATTTTGAGTTATATGTGCCTTCATTCATATTGATTTGCTTTTGCATCCCTAGTAACTGTCCTTTCTGTAGTTTAATGAGAATCACGTGATACTTTGTGGTTAAAGCAGCTTTGGGAAAAAAAAGTCCCTTATCAGAGTGAATGACATACTTAGATTAACATAATGTCTTTGATTGTATTTTGCTTTCTCTAATTAATCTTTTGTTCTTTCCGTACAAATGAAATAATATCCATTCCATGGTTTTGCCTTCTAGGAATTACCAGAAAATATTCCTTATTTAAAAATTTATACTGTCGGGCATCAGGTTCCTGATGATGACACTATTTTTAAATTCAAAAATGCTGTTAATGGGTTTTTGAAAGAAAATAAAGATAATGGTGAGTGTTTTTTTTTTTTTTCTCTTTACCTGAATTTTGGTATGCATTTCAAGTGGGGTTGGAGAATTTTAATATTTTTCATAGTTCTGACATTAGGCCTATTTGTTTGATAACATTAAGGAGGTGCTAACAGAGGCATTTTTCCTTTTTATCGTCTCAAGCAATTTAGTTTTGGGGTTTTTTTTGGGGGGGGCGATCAATTCAATTTGGAACGTGATTGTTGTGAGAAGTACAGACTGAACTAGCTTACTTACCTCTTTTTAAAAACTTTGGGAAATATATAACAAAAATGTTCTATTGTCCTATTGCTTGGTTGAAAGGTATCAAAGGGAACACGGTGTTTGCTATGTTTTAAGACTGAGTAATCTCTTTGGAATGCCACTGACCCACTGACAGCGTGCGACCCCTCTGTGGGTCTTCTGCCAGCAGTGGGCTAACTTCACTGTGCTCTCTGATGTCTGGATCTTGCTTATGATCCCTTGTAGTTTCCTCTGCTATAAATCCCTCCCAGGGATGCCAGGCTCACTGATAAAGAGGGAGAGGCTATACTCTCCACTCCCTAAATTTGGTAGACTCAGAAAATAAATTGGTTTAGTAAACACTGAGAGCTTATGAGGTTTGTTGTTAGGGCATGGGGAAACAGGTGACCAGCAGTCTAGTTCAGTAGAGACTTCTGGTTATCTAGGAAGATAAGCATGTAGTAACTCTAAGACAGTGGGTTAATTATAATAAAAGAACCAAGTGCAGGGACTTCCCAGCCGTCAGTGGTTAAGACTCCATGATTCCCGTGCAGGGGGCGCAGGTTTGATCCCTGGTCCGGGAACTCAGATCCCATATGCTGCGTGGTGCGACCAAAAACAAATAAACAAAAATAAAAGAATCAAGTGCCCCAGGAGAAACTGAGGAGGGCCTGACTGAGGGTCTGAGCTGGGCTTGGGGGCAGAAGATCTTGCCGGAATGAGGAGAGGACAGACCAGGTATTGGGAGCAGGTACAGAGGCGCAGGACTAGAACTTGTGCAGTGGAGGGGCGGCCCCTGGGGGGCTAGAGGGCAGTGTGAATGGACAGGGAAGTCACACATTCATTTTCTACAGAAATATCTCATAACCATCTGAGTTGGAGGCGCTATTCTAGGAAGTAGGAACAGAAGAGTTCTTGCCCTTACATACTTTACATTCTGGTGGGGGAGAGAGAGAAAAGTAATCATATGGAGTGTCAGGCAGTGGGTGGTAAGTGCTCTGGAAAATAACAAAACAAGATGAAGTGAGGGAGTGTGGAAGGTGACCAGGGAAGCCCTCTCTATTAAGATGTCAGTTGATCAGAGCCTTAAAGGAAGCAAGGAACAAGCCATTGGATATCTGAGGGAGTGGGGATGGGGTGGGAGGGAGTGTTCTAAAGCAGAGGGAATAGTAGGTACAAATACCTTGAGGCACGACTATGCTTGGCAGGTTTAAGGAGTAGTAAGAAGGCCAGTGTGGCTGAACAGGGGTGAGTGAGTGAAGTCAGAGAAGTAGAAAATGGGGTCAGAGAGGCTGGCAGGGGACAGGAGGGAGGTGGATTACACAGGTCAAAGTTTGGACTTATGATTCAGTTGGAGAAACAGATTGATAGTTTCAATTTATAATTCAGTTGGAGAGACAGATTGATACTTGTTTATAAAGAGTTCTAAATTCTTTTGCTAAAAATTTGGGGTTTATTCTATGCTAAATGAAAATTTTTAATCAACAGAGCAATCCAGCCAGGTTTCTATTTTAGAAGATAACATCTTCCATGTGGCGGGTCAGTTGAAATAGAAGGGGTTAGAAGTTGGGCAGTAGTAATCCAGGCCAGAGATGACAAATGCCACACACTGCCTAGTCACAGACATGCCTTTTGCAGAGATAAAATGTGTTGTTTTCTATTTACTTTCTCATATATATATGTATGTATACATATACATACATACATATATATATATATTTTTTTAAGTGCTAAACTAAGACTGTGGCATAGGTGGAAAAATCTGAGACTCTATTCTAGTCTTTGTTCTGTTTGCCTGCTGTGCAGCTCGGCCTTAACATCTCAAGCCTTACTTTTTCATTGTGATAGAAAAACAGTGCTATGTTCCCGAGAACTCCACAGGCATACAGACCCATGGTATGTGTGGAGCAGCAAATGAGAGTAGGAACAGAAGCACTTTGGGAACCCAAGAAACCATTTGTTCTTTTCATAAATACTATTGAGCATTAAAAGTGAAGGCTTTCCATTTGTTTCACCCAAAACAGATTTCATTCTTTTGGTAGCTTGTTTTGTTTTGTTTTTTCCCCACTCCCTTTTTCTATAGTCAAATCAGCTCATGATGGGCATGCTCCAGTCCATACTATTGCATATGATTGGAGGCTATGCAAGATTTCCAGGAGGCAATGAATTTTGACTATATTAATTCTTTATAGTATGTTCCTGCTTAAACATATTTTTCTTCAGAGTTTTTCCATTTTAGGATAGTGGTGGTGTTCTAGTAAACAATAAATGCTACTCTTCAGAAAATTGTATAACCTGTCTTTAAGTAGCTACTTCATTTATTTAATCCCATATTTTCTGTTTTATAGACAGACTTATTGGTGTCCACTGTACCCATGGTTTAAACAGGACGGGCTACCTCATCTGCAGGTGAGTTGCCAACCCCAAGAGGCAGACCATGTTTAAATTTTTTGTTTATAATAGTAATGTCAGCTGAATGCAGAAAATGCAGTCAGTTAAAGAAATGTATGATGTAGAAGCAGTTATGCCCTCGATTTAGGAGATTACCACCAGTAATAATTTAGCACATTTTTTTTTTTTTACTTAAAAAACAGATAGAAGCACATATAATCGTCCCCTGATATCTGCAGGGGACTGGTTTCAGGATATCCCATGGATACCAAAATCCTCAGATGCTCAGGTCCCCTGTGTAAACTGGTGTAGGATGGTCAGCCCTCTATATCTGCAGGCATGAAACCTGTGGATACAGAGGACTGACTCTACATGTGATTTCATGGTATAATTTAATATATGGTAGACATCTTCCTATGAAAATATTTGGAGACTTTGTTCTTTTTTAAAGGCTGCATTGTTTCTTTGCTTCCTGATGAACAGAAATTCAGAAATTTTTGATATTATAAAACATTGAAGTAATGAACATTCTTCTGTGAATGTCTTTGACTATATATGCTTTATCTCAGATAACCTCACTCTGAATGGGACTTCTGAATTAAAGAGTTTATGCCCTTATGCTTTTTGTGACTGTACCAATTTTTGTTTGTTCATTCAGAAAATACTTAAAATATTGAGCATCTGTTGTGTTTAAGCTCTGTGCTGGGTCCTAGCAAAAAGCCTAGGGAAATTGTGTGAGCAGAAAGCCTTTACCTACGCTTTGTGAATTCCGGCAGTCCAGAGAGGGAATAGAGATTCAAAAATTACAGTCTGCATGTACAGTTACAACTCTGACAAATGCCAAGGAAATGGACCTGGTACCACCTGGTACCATATTTTAGGGAGGATTTGACCTCATCATGGAGATTAGAAGTTTCTTCCCCACCACCCCCCCCTTTTGGGCTTTTATTGAGGTCATTATTACATAGGCATGATTGATTAAATCATTGGCTGTTGGCAGTGGACTCAACTTCCAGCCCATCTCCAGCCCATAAAAGTTCCAACCTTCATACAATATTTCTCCTTCGAGAAAGTTTCTCTAGGGATGTTTGAGCTGATATCTGATGGAGAAGTAGGTGTTAACCAGACATTGGGGAGACATTTCTAAGCATAAGAAATAAGAAAGACCCTATAAGAGGAAAGCATATGCTCTGTTGGAGGAACTGGCCAGGAAGGCAGGGGTGTGGGGGAAGTGTGTCATTCAAATGGAGCTGGAATGTGGGTAGGAACTCAGTCTTTCAGGTTTGTGTTCAAGGTTTTAGACATTAAGAGTATTAGAAAATCACTGAACTGTTTTTGTTGAAGGTGAGTGTACTTAAGTTTGTATTTTCACCCTCTCATTTGGCTACTGAGTGGAGAATACACTGCGGGGATAAAGAGCAAGGAAACAAGTTAGGAGACGTTAGTAGAAGCTGGGCATAATGGTGGCTTGGACAAGGATTTGGTGGTCATTTTGGTGGAAAGATGTGAACATATTCTAGAGATGTTTAGGCAATATCATTGTTTAGGTCTTGGAGGTGGGTTGAGGATGAAGGTGAGGAAGAAGTACCTGTCAGTGATGGTGATTCCTAAGTTTCTGGGTCCTACAGTTGGTTAATAGTTAATAGGTTAATAGTGTTTTTTTAGATATGATGTTAATATTTTTCCTAATTTGTCTGTTACTTGTTGGTTCCTGATGAATAATACTCAGTCATATTAAGTCTCCTGTTTCTAGTGTACAGAGCATTCTGATCAAAGCTGACTGTTGTATCTTATCAGATACCTTTTTAATATTTGCCAGTTTCATCCTGTATTTTATTCTCTTTCATTTATTAATTGTTGTATTAATGTAAGTAAATACATTAATAGATTTTCTAAAGCTGGGTCATCATTGCATCCTTGGAATAAAGCCTTTTCATATATCATTCTTTAATAATTACTGATTAGATGTGCTGATGTTTTCTTAGGATTTTTATTTCTATATTTGTAAAGTGAAATTGGACCTTTTTTTTTGCAAAAATGATTTTTTTTCCTTTTTATTTAACAATTGACTTGAATTTTGTTGTCTGTTAGGTATTTGATTGATGTAGAAGGCATGAGGCCAGATGATGCAATTGAATGTAAGTATGAGAGCTGTCACTGTTTTCCCTTTTTTTTTTTAATCTGAAAGTAGAAATGTAGGTGAATTTTGCAAATTTTATTAAAAGAGAAAAGTTTGTGATTCATTTGTTCTGACATAAAATAAACTTTTAGCAAAAGTTTATAAAGGGATGTATCTGAAAGTAATGAGCTGTGACAACCTGAATAATCAGTAAGTGGACTTCGTCTTTGATCTGCTTTCTCTGGGAAAGATTCGCTTTTTGTACACTTATTTCTAACAGTTCATCTTCTCCTCAGTATTCAATAGATGCCGTGGACATTGCTTAGAAAGGCAAAACTACATTGAAGACCTTCGGAATGGTCCCATCAGAAAGTAAGTTGCGTTTATACCTGTTAGTTGTGGTTAGAAAGATCTATTTTTGTATCATTTAAATTGTACATATCCATTCTTCTTGTAGCTCATTTACTTGCTGTAGGAAACCTAAACAAACAGGAGTGTGGGGGGGCAGGTGGGGTTGTGTGTTTTCATGGGCCAAAACACAGTCACTGAACTGATACCAAATTTGGACACCAATAATATTTTGTGAAAACATTCTGTTTGAGGAATTGGGATTCCAGTGTATCTAGAACAAGAGGTTTTGAAGATTCAACACATATGATGGAGCCAGTTTTCACAGCTACTAAGTCTTTTAACCGAAGACCTAAGCATAACATACATCAGACCCAAGGTTACCCAGAACCTCGGCATTTCCATACCTGGACTCAAGATTTACAGCAGTCAGAAAGGTATCTCTGCTTTATTTTGTCTAAAATTGAAATAGAAACTAATATTATAAATTAGTGCAAACACAGTATGATAATATGGAGAACTTGTATTTTCTTGCTGGTCAGTGTCAACCAGGAGGTATTCTTTTCTCCGTGTTTTGCACTTAGGACTGGAAAATCAAGTATAGGGTGGGGAATAGGTGATTTTTCAGAGGCAGTTGAGATAAGATCTTAGAAATTTTCATTGATCCTTAAACTTAGTTTAAGGCAATAATTTGATGTGCGTGCCAAAAAGGATCTTACATACTTGTCTGTGTGTGTTAGTAGCTCAGTTACATCTGACTCTTTGTGACCCCATGGACTGTAGCTCACCAGGCTCCTCTGTCCATGGGATTCTTCAGGCAAGAATACTGGAGTGGGTTCCTATTTCCTCCTCCAGGGGGTCTTCCTGACCCAGGGATCAAACCCACATCTTCTGCATTGGCATGTGGATTCTTTACCACTGTGCCATCTGGGAAGTCTCCTTGCATTCTTAGGCTCCGTTAATAGTGGTACAGTTTTCAGAATAAGGAAGGTTGTTTTATTTAAGAGTAAACAAAAATTAGGGCTTCCCACGTGGCACTAGTGGTAAAGAATCCGCCTGCAGTGCAGGAGACATGAGAGACTTGAATCTGATCCCCGGGTTGGGAAGATCCCCTGGAGGAGCGCACAGCAACCCACTCCAGTATTCTTGCCTGGAGAGTGCCATGGACAGAGGAGCCTGGGGCTGTGGTCCATGGGGTCACAGAGAGTCAGACACTACTGAATCGACTTAGCACAGCACAGCACAATAAATGCAAATTATACGGAAAATAGTACAATGCCAGTAGAGAAATCTGCAGGAATTGAAATATAAGTCACACACATATTTTTTTACTTGAGAAACAGGAAAAACCTCAGAACAATTAAAATAGCACAAGGTAGTCCAGGGTAGTGATTGTCAGGCTGGACCTGGGTTTGCATCCTAGCTCTGTTGTTCACTCTCTGTATGATCTTGAGTAAGATCTCTAAATTCCTGTTCTCTTATCTGTTGGATGGAAATTTTAATAACATTATAAATAAAATTTTTCTAATACATACCTTGGGATTGTTATTGATTATTACATAAGTTTATTAAGTATTTTAGCACTTTGTAAACTTTCCACTTTCAAAAGATGTTGACATTTTTAGAAGATGTGAACATTTCAAAGATTGTTGCTTCTGTTCCCAGGGACTCTGAAAATAGTTATAGCCCTTTTGAAACATAACTGTAATAGCCATAAAAATGCTCATACCTGCTAACCTTGAGACTACAGAAAAACTTCAAAGTATGGAAAAATCCATATGCATTTAATCATTCAACACATTTCTCTCAACTTTCTACTGTGCATCAGACTCTGAACTAAATGCTTAGGATAGAGTCATATATGTTCTGAAATGTTAATCCCAGCATTATTTACAGTAGTGGAAAAATTGATAGCAGCTTGCATTTCTAACAGTTAAGAATAGCTAAGTAAGTTATCTATTCATACTGTGATATTTTATAAAACCATTAAAAGTGAGAGCTCACTTATAAGAAGTGAAAATAATAGGTTATGATTCAATAGTCAAAAAAAGATGCAAGAGGAAAAGACCAAAAGAAAATATTGACCAATTTAGTTAGATTAATTGGAATTGAGGGGTTTGGGGGGTGTTTACTTGTCTCAGCTCTCCAAATTTTCTTTTATATGATTATATTACATTTACTGGTATTAATTTTGAGACAGTTAAATTTTAATTTTCCAAATTTGCTGCATGTGCTATGGTTAGAATTTCTACATTTTGTAATTAATTTATATATGTATTGATTTCTAAGGTGAAAGCAGGTTCCTGTTTTCAAAAATAAATAGCTCATTCTGTTTCGTGTCAACCCTGCCACACTTGGAGTGAAGATGTCTGATTAGAATAGTATGAGCGTTTACCTCTGTAGGGAAAGGTGGAAAAGGCTGCTGGGAACCTAGAGTGTGCCCCAGTCGTTGTGGTGGGTGATTGAAAGACATTGTCTTAATTTACCTTCAAAACAGTCATGAAGATGGAGGGTATTTAATAATACCCTAATGCTCTACTTTATAAAGCACTGAGAGATCCAAAGGTTAAGCAATTTTATCTGCTAAAATCACACAGGTTGAAAACAGTAGAACCAGAGTGGTCTATGTATAATTTTATAAAGCTTGTTATATATAGTTATTAAAACTAATAATGTTTTATTACTTTCATTTTAAGAAAATTTTCACGGAATCAGAACATTTACCAGAGATGCCATGTCCCTCCTCCTGGTCCCCCTGGAGAGGACTATTTCCAGAGGAGATACTCTTGGAATGTAAAGCCAAATGCCAGTCAAGGAGGCCCGAACCAAAGGTTTTCTCCTGGCAGTTACTACAGAGTACCCTATTCAGCCTATTATAGATGGGCCAAGTGACACAAGCCTACCCTGGAAATCTGTCTGGAGACAGAGCAGGACTGAAATCAGCAAGTGACTTTTTGTAAGATCAGGTCAAATGAAGTTTATAATCTATTTTATTGCTGCCTTATATGTTCAAGCTTAAGGAAAAATTATATTGATACTTACTACTGCTGACAAATTTGCAGTATTTACAGCAGTGAAGGAAATAATCTGTCATTCCACTCAAATTTTTTTTAAAGGAAGATGATATTTTAGAACTGATAAAAGTAATAAAGAATATCCCTTGTAAATTAATGAAAAATTCTACCTTTGTTTTCTATGTATTTTTTCCTGACTAAACTTGTGTTAGTGTGTCTGTATGTATGTGTGTGTGTGCATGCAGAAACATATTTTTGTCATATTCTGTTATTGACCCAATCACTAGGGTATCTTTTTTCTCCCCCTAACTGTTTAATATTTTTGTTAAGATCTGCCTAGGAGATAATCTCTTTAGAACCTAATCACTACTTGTGATTAGTTGTAGTATTTTTGTCATTAGACATTTCTTTCATTGTCAATCTGTTGTTTTATTGGCAGCTTCCTTTCACTGAATTTTCAGATAGGCCATCTAACACAGGAATGGATAAACTTTGAGAATGATTGTCAGTTGAGCAGGAAAGCCCAATCAATACATCTAAATACTTAATGCTGGGTAATTTACCTGACAGGGTAACTGTTATCAATTGGGTAGAGCTACTCAGAAAACTTGAAAACTTTTGTAGACTGTAAAGATTGCTTGATGAACAGAATAAGATGTGACATTTAAAGCCTGCGATATCCACGGAGACTTGCCTGGCTCCTTAAGTTACTGCTTTTCTGTTGAACGTAACCTGCTGCAGTCTTTTTCTACTAGCCTCTCACTGTGGGATGGTGCCTGACCTTGACTTTTTCTAAGTTATCTCTTAGCTGGTTTTACCTCTAGAACACACGGATGGATCACTTGGGAGCTATTAATTATTTTTAGTTGCAGAGGAAGCCAGAAACCTTTGTTTGCTCAAGAAAGGGTGTAACTCAGGACATCTTAAGCCTTGGTAGACATTTGATGAATACTTGGGCAAGTTGGCCTCATTTGTTACGCCTCTGATTTTGGAGTGTTGTATCATAGAATGATGCTGCCTGTGATGGCTGTTTGCTCTGTTGTGTTTCATAAATGGACATCCTGTGGAACCTGACGCTAAGGAGGTGCTCTAACTCACCATCTAAAGGGTGGCTCAAAATTTTTTTTTCTACCTGCCACATTTAACAGAGATACAAAAGTTTTTCTTGTTTCCTCGCATTGTTTCCTCACATACCTCATGAGCTCTCACTTGGAAAGCAATTGGAGCAGGACAACTGGTGAGGCAGAAGGAGAACCACCAGGGACAGGCATGGGATTCCAGCTAGTCTAATATTCTACAGAGTCCTTGGCAAGCAGTTTCTGAGGAGGACGTTGCCAGCACAAGTGTCACATAAGCAGTGCCACCTTGGAAAACCATCTTTAATCCTGTTGTCCTCTGTGCCCCCATCTCATTTCAGTTATCAGCACAGCTTGTTGATAACCACTCTCCTCTTGTGTCTCATTTATTCTTCAACACATTGTGGTTTTGGCTTCTGCTCACATCATACCACTGAAAGACCTCTGGCTAAAGGGACCAGCAACTTCCTCTTTTAAAGCTGTGTAGTAGTCTGTTTAAGCTTTTACATTTTTTATTTTCATCACATCAAAAAACACATAGAAGAAACACACACACACATGTATGTAGTTTTTTTTTTCTTTTTTAGGGTATAAAAATTTATTACACATACAGAATATTACCACTAACAAATGCAGACAGGCGAGGACACCACAGTACAGGATGGAGCAAGGCTGGCTCTTTGGAAAGTGAACGGGTCGGGTAGCTTAGAGCCTCAGGCCACGCAGGTTGGCCAGTCAGATGGGAAAGCACATGCCAAACTCCAGGGACGTTGGGGCGTCCAGTGACCGCTCTGGGTGTCGGCGGCCTTTCCATCTGATCTGGGGCTTCGAAGGACACCACGCCCAGAAGCAAGCAACCGAAGCGAAGGGGCTTCCCAAGGTGGCCCAGGCTTGTCTCTGAAGTCATGGCAACACCAGAGGCAGCAGTGTGTTTAACTGGACGATTTCCACAGACTACACGCGACGTTTCTAACCATCACACTCGGTGAAGTACAGAACATGAAGTATAGGCTGTGGGAAGAGAAGGCAGCACCTTCCAGTCCCAGTTGGTCTGGGGGGTGAGGGTGGGGGGGGGTATCTTTTTAAACTGAGCCCCTCATTTCATTGTACAAAAGAATTACTCTGATCGGTATTAAATTGTATTGAAAACAAAATGGACTAGAAACCAAATACTACTCTATGTTGGGGTGAAATGGGAGGAAAGAATGAGTCCTTCAAAGCAGGAGGGGGACAGTCGGGGAAGGTTCTGGGCCGTGACCCTTGGCGGTCACTCACGCTGCTCCATTTTTACTTTTGGTGGTCTCAGGAAGGTCCGGTTTTTCTTCTCTTTCTTTCCTTTCGTATTGGCTTGGAAGTTTCGCCAGCTGTCCATGCGACCATCTCGACTTTCCTCAAAATTTTTCTGCCACTCCCTTTCTCGTTTGGCTTTTTCTTGAGCTTCAATCTCTTCCTCCTGTTGTCGCTTCCTTTCATGCATCTCTTTGGCTTGTCTCTCTTTCCTTTTAATTTCCAGCTCAGCAAAGAGTTTCATTGTCAGTTTGTATACTGCTTGTTTAAACAGCTCAGGGTCATCCTCCTCCACATTTGTGGGCTTTTGCATATTTTTAGTATAGTTATTTTCCAACTTTTGGTTAAATCAATATCCTAAGTTTATGTTATTTTCTAGGTAAGTGTTCACCTCTGAACCATGGTGTGCCATGGTTATTCTTATGCCATTTTTGCCCCTACATTTTTGTGTCTTTTCCTATAGACCTAATGTGGATAGGGTAAACACATCAGACTTTTTTTGTTTGAAATCTCTTGGGTTGATTGGATTTGTTCTTGACTTGGTCTAAGTTGGGCACTGTTTGCCAGGGCTGCCATAAAAAAAAAAAAAAAAAAAATCAGAGACTAGGTGTCTTAAACACTGGATATTTATTTTTTCAGAGCTCTGGAGGCCAGAAGTCCGTGATCAAGGTTTCAGCAGGGCTGGTTTCTTCTGAGGCCTCCTTGGCTTGTAAATGACCATCTTGGTCATTTGTCTATACATGGTCTATACTTGGTCTTCCCTCTGTATCTATGTCCAGATTTTCTTTTCTTTTATGGAAACCAGTCACACTGGATTGTGTCCACCCTAATGAACTCATTTAAACTTAACTTTTTAAAGACCCCATCTTCTAAGTACAGTCACATTCTGAAGACCATGTGGTTAGGATGACATCAACATACAGCTTTCGCAGGGACACAACTCAACCTATGACAGGTACATGGTGGTGGTTCTCTAACCAGGGGCACAGCTCTTGCCCTGGGATTTCTCTTTGCCTTCGCCGTGTTCATTTCTTCTGTGTTTCTTCTGTTTCCTGGATCCACAGGTTTACTTCCCTGTGTGGTGGAACATATTCTTCCATGGTTTCCCAAGGATTAATGGGATGCAAACATTTTGAGGCTTTTGCATCTCTGAAATGGGTTTATTTTATTCTTTCACTGCATTGATAAGTTGATATGCTGTACATTTGTAGGTAGGCAGTTTAAAATGCATTTATTCATTATTTTTCCATAGTTCATTGTTGCTATTTAAAACCCTATGCTGTTCTGGTTTCTGTGCTGCAGTCCATGGGGTCACAAAGAGTCGGACACGATTGGGCAACTGAACAACAGTAACAATTCTGATCCCAGAACTTTTATTTGTGACCTGTAATTTTTATTTCTGAAAGCTTTAGGATCTTTATCTCAAGTGTTCTGAAATATCATGATGTGACTTACCGTGGGTAATTTTTTGGCTGCACTGGGTCTTCGTTGCTGCGTGCGGGCTTTCTCTAGTTGTGGCAAGCAGGGGGCTACTCTGCAGCGTGCAGGCTTCTCTTGTTGCTGATCATAGGCTCTAGGACACATGGGCTTCAGCAGTTTCAGCTTGAGAGTTCTAGAGCGGGGGCTCAGTAGTAGTGCCTCACAGGCTGAGTTGCTCCACAGCACGTGGCATCTTCCCAGATAAGAGATCGAACCCATGTCTCCTGGCATTGAAAGGTGGATTCTTAACCACTGGACCACCAGGGAAGTCCCTAGTGTGGGTATTTTTAAAATTCATAATGCAGATGAGGCCTTCCAGTCTGGCAGGCCATGTGCATCAGTTCTGGGAAATTTTTTTTTCACTTTATCTTCTCTATATCTTTTTTTCTTTTTTAAAAAGTGGAACGCTTCCTCAATTTGCATGTCATCCTTGTGCAGGGGCCATGCTTATCTCTGTATTTTTCCAATTTTAGTCTGTGTGCTGCCGAAGTGAGCACTACCTTCTCTGTTTTCTTTTGGGGGAACTTCTATTAGTTGACTATTTGATTTTCTGAAATGTGCCTCTTAAGTTAATTGTATTTTTGTCTCTTATTTTCCATTTTTAATCTTTTTTGTTTTTTTATCACAAATTTTCTCAGCTCTATTTCTACCCTTCTATTGGTTTTTTGCTATATATTTTATATCTATTTTTTCTGCTATATGTTTTTAATTTCCAAGAGCTAGCTCTTCTTTTCTGAATGGCTATCTGTCCCTGGCACTTCATTCTTTTATTTTTAATGAATGCATTATCTTTTCTCTCTTTAAGGTTATCAGTTTTTAAGTTTCTTCTGTTCTCTGTATCAGCCATTTTTGGTTTTGGTTTTCTCCTGTTGGTTGACTCCTTTCTCTCTTGTTAGATGTGATCTTGGAATATCTGGTGATCTTTGCCTGTTGTTGAGTACTTGAGATTTGAGCACTCAGAGCTGATGGAAACTGCTCATGTATGGTAGACTTGTAATAAGGCGGTCACTCACCTTGCTATTTTTGTTTAGCTTCCCCTTGCTGCACAGAATCAGGTTTCATTTTTGTCCATTTGTTTTTTTAAGCCCTTAAAATTTTTTTTTTAATTTATTTTGGTTGTGCTGGGTCTTCGCTGGTAAACAGGCTTTCCTTTAGTTGCAGCAAGCGGGGCTCCCCTCCAGTTGCCGTGCACAGGCCTCCCACTGAGGCGGCTTCTCTTGTGGAGCGCGGGCTCTAGGGCTCCTGGGCTCCAGGGCACGGGCTCGACAGTCGCGGCACGCGAGCTTCGCTGTTCCGAGGTATGTGGGCTCTTCCTGGACAAGGGGTCAGTCCAGCACTGGCAGGTGCATTCTTTACCACTGGGCCACCAGGGAAACCCTGTTTTTCTCCATTTTGACAGCTAATATCTTTAAAATTTTTACTGCACTTTCTCTCATCTACCATTCATCATCCCTCCCCTTCTCTTGTGAGCTTTTAATCTTTGGGAGTTTTTCTTTTTTGTTGGGGTTTGGGTGGTGAGTAGAGATACAGATTTGAGTTCAGTCTAGCCAGTATAATGAGACTTTTGTCAATTAAATGAGTTTTGGGTTTAACATCAGTCTGGTAAGCTTGATTTTTAGGCATCACATCCCAGGATTGTAGGCCACTCGGTGCCCTAAGTCATGATCTGGACCCACACAGTCAACTACAGACACTCCTACTGTGGAGGAAGCCCTACTTAGGATCCTGCCTGAACCACCTTTCTAGTGTAATTCTAACAGCTGCCCCAGCATTATATCCTAAAACAAACTCATGAATGTTATTCCCCTCTTGAAAATTTCGAATGGCTTATGATCTTTAGAATCCATTTCCAACTCCTTGTCAAGGCCTTGTGTGATCTGACTCCCAGCTGGCTTTTCAAAGCCTCTGCCATGTTCCACTCCATTCTTCAGTGTACCAGCAGTTCTTGAGCACATACACATTTATGCCACGGTGTCTGTGTTTCCGATTGTTCCTTGGCTATAACATTTCTCCTGCAGCCTCTATGGGCAAATCATTCTGAAGCCCCATCTCCTCAGTAAAGCCATCTCTCCCAACCTTACCCACCTACTGAATTACTCCTTTAGCTACAAGGTACTTTGTAGTACTCTTTAGCATTTATTTCATTTATATCCTGTTATGTGAAATACAGATTCCAATAATAGTCTCCTCCTCCTTCCTGAAAGTGCCATCTGCCACCTGGCCCATGCTCCCCAGTTTTGCCTTTGCAGGCAAACCTAGCACTCCCTAAGCTGACCGGAGCCCAAGTTAAACTCTGGGCCTGTATGGCCCTTACGGCCCCCACATGAAGCCCTCTGTTACCGGCCATCCCTCCACTTTGGAGTTGGAGGAAATGCTGCGTATCAGGCCACAAGCTCCGGCTTTATGAGCTGCCGTGAAGGGTGAGATGATGTACAGGAGTGTAGAGCAGTTCACTCCCGTGTGAGGAGCCTTAAATAATGAAATGCAGAAGAGAGAAGGGAGCCTGGCAGGTGAGTGCGCCCTCCATTTTCCCTTCTGTGGAATACTCTTGTGTTGGTCCTTTATTGGACCGGAACCTGGTGGTCGGGAGTCGACAATGAGAGTGAAAGAAGGAAAGAGGCACATTCCCTGGGTGCGCTCCAGGGAATCAGCCAGAAATAGAGAAAGAAAGAAAGAAAGACATGGGGACCAAAGCTCTGATGGAGCAAAGATGTTTTAATCGACATGGTGTGGGCATATGTACTGTCTTACAATGTAGTTATCCTCAGAAAAGATGAAGATTAAAATTCCAGACTTACAAAACAAGAGAGAAGAGGGTACTTATCACCATAATGAGAAACTAACAAAGGAAATGCCTGGATTCCTCAGCCCCGGGAAAGGCTTGCCTCTCAATTCCTGAATATTCAGGAATTAATAAGGGCCAGAGGATTCCTGACACTCTTGGAATGGCTTTTCCTTTCAAGCCTTCCAGAGAAGAACCAGCCTGCTGAGTGAACCTATACCAAACAACCTTTGTCTTTTTGGCTCACTGTGAAGCCTGTTCCTCACCCTCACCACTCTGTTCTCATATACCCCCAACAGAATTGTTATTTAGTCACTAAGTCCTGTCTGACTCTCTGCAACCCCATGGACCATAGCCCACCAGGCTCTTCTGTCCATGGGATTTCCCAGGCAAGAATACTGAAGTGGGTTGCCATTTCCTGCCCCACAAGTAGGTGGTAGTGGTTGCTAATATATCGACATCAATGATTTCAGAAATCAAGAGTAAAGTAGAACTACCTCATGAGACCAACCGTGACCACATGCACAGGGATTATAAGGGAATATTAATGACGTCAAAGGATAGATAATAGGAAATGGAAACATTAGACAGCTTCTTTCCATCTGTTAGAGATTATGTTCAAGAGAGAACATTTTCAACAGCCTGACACAAGGCATTTTTTTATTTCCTTATGAAGCAATTCAGCAAGTTTAATTTCAATTTTATTTAAACTAGTTTTTTTTTATTGAAGTGTGGTTGCCTTACAATGTTGTTAGCTTTTGCTATACAGCAAAGTGAATCAGCTCTACGTATATATTGAACATATATTCTATTCCTTTTAATATTCTCTTCCATTATGGTTTATCACAGAATATTGAATACAGTTTCTTGTGCTATACAGTAGGACCTGTTCTATATAAATGATGGTATCACAGGATACACTATTTTTATGTCTGATTTTTTTTTCAGCATAACTTTGAAATTTATCCATGTTATTTTATGTAGTAATAGTTGATTTCCTTTTTACTGCTGAGTTGTGTTCCATTGTATGGATATACAATTTGTTCATTCACTTAACAAGGGTTTGGGTTATTTCCAGCTTTTGGTGGTCTTTTGGTGGTCACAGACAAGTCACTTTGAACTGGACAACTTTTTTTTACGTCTATTTTTAAATCGACTTTACTGAGAAATTTTATAAAATGTACTGTTTAAAATGATGAATTTTAATTTATTAAAATTAAATTTGAATTTGAATTTAATGAATTTTAACACTAGTTCCCTTGTAATTAACACAAAATCAGGATTAGAACATTGGCTTCATCGCAAAGGTTCCCTTGGGGATTTTTTTCAGTGTCTCCCACTCCCCCATCCCTAACAACCACTAATTTGCTTTCATTCTAGAATAAATTTGCTATTTGCAATTCCTGTAGTTTTGTAGAAATGGAATTGTACAGTAACAATTTTACTTTGCTTTTTTCCTGAGCATGTTTTTAGATTGACCCATGTTGCAAGTATGTTCATTCCTTTTATTACTGAATAGTATTTCATGACATGAATTTACCACGATTTGTTTATCCATTCATGTATTATTGGGCATTGGATTGTTTCTAGTTTGGGGCCATCATGCGTAAAGTTGCTATAAACATTCATGTTCAAGCCTTTGGGCGGACACGTTTTCACTCCTTCTGGTTAAATACCAAGGAGTGAAACTGCTGGATATGGTAAGTATGCATGTGCAAGGGAGTGTGCTCGTTGTTTCAACCGTGTCTGACTCTTTTTAACCCTATCGACTGTAGCCCGCCAGGCTCCTCTGTCTGTGGGATTCTCTAGGCGAGAATACTGGAGTGGGTTGCCATACCCTTCGCCAGGGGATTCTCCTGGGGATCAAACCAGCAGTCTCTTGCATCACCTACATTGGCAGGTGGATTCTTTAACACTAGCGCCATGCATTTAATTTTTAAAGAAACTGCCAAACTCTTCCAAAGTGGTTACACTATTTTTATTTTATACTCGGACTAGCAATATGTGAAGGTTCCAGTTCTGGATGTTTGACAACACTTGATATTTAAAATTTTTAAGGTCCTTCAAATTTTAGCATTCTTATGGGTATGTAGTAATAACTCATTATGTTTTCAATTTGTATCTATTTCTCTGATGACTAATGATGAGCATCTTTTCATGTTCTTATTGGCCTTTCATGTATCTTTCCTAAAATGTGTTCAATTGTGTCATCTATCCTTAATCAGGTTGTGTCTCTATTTTCGAATTGGAGTTGGTTGTATAATCTGGATACCAGTCTTTCCTCAGAATATATAATTTCATATATATTCCCACTGGGCTCAAGCCACCACGGTTCTCTGTGCTCTGTCTTAAATGAGACCACATCTGTTCTCAGTCTTTTAAAAACTCTCTCTGTTCCCTGGAATTGCTGCTCTTCAGATACACACAGAACCTGCTTCCAGACCTCCTCCAGTCACAAATGGTCCTTTTTGGTGAGATCTTTCTTGACCATCCTATTTTAAATACTAATACTCACGGCCTGACATTACCCCCTACTCTCTAGTTTTTTCTCCACAGAACATATCTATACTATTTACTATTTATCTGTCTTTTTGTTTAAAGAAAAGTATTGACCCAGATGAGCCCCCAAGCATAAAAACACAGAAGAATAACAAGTTAGAATAACATGGAAGAAAAACATCCGTTTAGCGGATGACCTCTTTCGGAGGCTGATATACCAGGGATGGCATCAGACTTGTGAGCCTGCTGGATGAAGAGGTGGTGTACCTCTCTCAAGTACCCGAGGCAGATCGCCGAGCGCTCTCGGCTCTAGGAGATCCTGGCCAAGTAGACCTCGCCCAGAACAAGAAAAAAGTGAGTCCTGTTTGCCTCGAAAAAAAACTGTCGAATCTCGAGCAGCGCAGACATATGTAGAGCTCATCGGAGCCATTACTTTTCTTCTCACTGGACGAAACAGGATGTCTCGTTCAAGACCAAGCGGCTTAAGGACGCGGAAAAAAACCCACACTCAGCTTCCGGTCCGGCCGGAGGAGCCTCGCCGCCTCTCTCATCGGAAGTGGCGAACGGAGCTCCTGCTCCCCTTCGGGTCAGCAGACGCGACTAACGCCGGCGAAACACTCTGTGTAAGGAGGTAGCCGAGAACCTTCCTCCGACCCAGACCTGCAAAGACGCTGCAGGGTCGGGCAGGGCGAAGAAGGAGCGCAGCTGCGGCAGATCTCCCGGAAGTCGAGCCCTTTGTTTCCGTGGGGAAGATATTACGAGACGGACGGGTACGCGGCGGTGAGTACTCCTGGCGCCACAGCGCTGGCCCGGTCGGGTGGGAACTGGAGACCAGTGATTTTCCAAATGATACCTGTGATTCCCCGCGCCCTCGTTTATGGAGCGTTTGCCAAGGTCGGGTCCTGGGATGCAGCCCGGTAGTGATCGGCTCAGCCTCCCTTCGAGGGCGGACGATGAGCCTGAGACTCCCTAAAGTTGTAACAGAGGAGCTCGTAGAATAGGAGACTAGTCCTGGGGTCCTGGGAGCGCTGGTAAATGGGCTCTTACTGGCCAGCCGAAGGGAGGGAGGATTAATTCAGAGTAACTGCCTGTCCGAGGGGGCGTGCTGGGTAGGGACTAGGAGTGGTGACAAGCTGGAAGGGCCAGTGCGGCGGTGGGGGAATGAGCGCGGTCTGCAGGGGTGCGCTAGGAAATGGAAGAGGGAGGAAGGTCTCTGATCACAGAGTTTGGGACTCCGTGACATAAAGGGACTTTACAGCAGGGCAAGATTTGGTGTACATTTTGAAAAGATCGCTTTGACTCCCGGGTGGAGGTTGGATGATAGGAGGGAAGGAATTGTGAGGCGACCTCTTCTAGGAGGTCACCGCTGTTGAGAGAAGGTGGCCAACAGCGGTGGCAGAGTAGGTATGGGAGAGAATTGGACTCTTCAAAATGATACTTAAAAATTGACAAGATGGGATTTGAGTGGGAGGTAAGTATCCAGCGATGGTTCGAAGTTTCTGACCTAAGTGAGTGAATTATATAAAACAAACCAAAACCATTTTTGACGTTTGATAGGCGCCCTTTCCCCCGTACTGTAAAAACAAACACCAGAAAAAAATGGTTTCCTCCCTGGTTATATGTACTCGTTATCTTTTGTGTGCTCGCTGTAGAAAATTCAGAACATGCAAAAATACTTTTTCTAGAAAAGAAAATTATCTGTAATTCTGCTACCCAAGATGGCCATATTTTGGTGTGTTTCCTTTATGTTTTTGTTTTCTGAGCCCCCCCCCCCTTTTTTTGTAGAATTGGGTATACATTCTATGTATATATATATTTTCCATTGGTTGTTATCATGATAATAAAGATTGGGTGGCCCTGCTGTGCCAAGACATTATTCACAATTTTACTTTTCCAGATTGTAACAGAAAAAATCAGATATAATTCCAGCAAGTCAAAGATAACATTTTGTTGTTTTTTTCAGTAGTTTTCTTTTTGTGTACATTTTAAAAAACCCACACATTATGCCACATTTTGTGTTTTGTTTTCCAATCAGATGTTAAGTATTTAATGTTATTTATTACTATATTTACGCAGCCTTAACTTCTCTTCAAGACTACAGGTTTTAGTGGTTGATCAATAAAGCCGCTGTAGTTGGGCCTGTTACTAGTTAGGTAGGTTTTCAACCTTTTACTCTTAGGATGATAAGAAAAACATCTTACTACATAAATCTTCAGATTGCCAATTTATTCCTTCAGAAAAATGGTGGAAATAAAACTTCCTAGGTAAAAGGATAAAGTGAACCTATATAAAATTGCCTCACCTAAATATCTCTTTGAGACTTTAATTGAAATTGTTTTAAAGATTATATTTTTGCAGTGGTTAGTTTTTTCGTTCAAAGATAGATTATGTCTCTCCAGTTATTTGTTGTTTATGCTGCTTTTATATTTTTGTATATACCCTGTCCTTGTTAAATTTATGTCTATAAAGGGTGTTACTATTTTATTATTTAAGAATTGTACCCTCTAGGCTTAAATTCCCATGTATGTAATGAATATCTTTGAGTTGTGTCATACTTTCTTCTTTAAGATTGTTTTCTGCCTTATATTTATGTCTTAGTTAGTTAAGTCGCTCAGTTGTGTCTGACTCTTTGCGACCCCGTGGACTGTAGCCCATTAGGCTCCGTCCATGGGATTCTCCAGGCAAGAATACTGGAGTGGGGTCATTTCCTTCTCCAGGGGATCTTCCCAACTGAGGGATCGAACTCAGGTCTCCTGATTGCAGGCAGACACTTTAACTTAAACTCTGAGCCACCAGGGAAGCCTATGTTTATGTCTAGATTCTGCCAAAATAGAAATAAAATGGTGCAGTTAGAAAGCTAAAAAGACTAAGTTGGAGTGAGGTTCCTTAATGCTGTAAGTAACCTGTGGTCTGAACAGCATTTGGTATTCTGCTCCTAGTTGCCTGTTGAGAAGCTCCCCCTCAGCCAGAGCCTGCCTTACCTGTACAACCAGGGGACCCGGTGTTGCCCTTGATCCTTTCCCAGGAAGGAAGCTAGAACAGCTGAGCAGGGTTAGGAAGACAGTCTGTCATGAGGCTGCCAGATGTTTGGGGGTGGGTTTTTCAAGGTTAACAGTTCTACATCTTATTATTAAAGTTATAATACTTTAATTGTGAGCAAGGATATTTGTTAGTGACTTACAGTTGTTAACTTTTGGTCTTTTGGTCTTGTGCAGTAGCATCCTGCTTATCTATGAAATGCAGTTAACACATCAGCTGGACCTATTTCCTGAATACAGGGTGACCCTTCTTTTATTTAAAGATGTAAAAAATGCTGCTGGCTTGAGAAAAAAGGCCATGGAAGGCGCCATTGATGGCTCATTAATAAACCCTGCGGTGGTAAGTACTCACGGCAACGAGTGAGCTTTAAGGGGAGTTTTAAGAATCTGATGATTTTTCATGGTGTTATGGGTTAGCCCAAAATTGTTATCTTCAAGTGAAAAGGACTTGTCTAACCTGTAGAGTGGATTCAGATTTGGCCAGCCTTCAACTGAACAGTGAATAGAAGCCAAGTGCTGAGCCCTGCCCTCGGAGACGTGAAAGGTGGTCTCCCTCTGATATGATGGCAGATGCCTAGATATCCATCTTCTTGTCTGACCTAGAAAAATCTCTGTAAAGGAGGCATTGCATAGTGGTAGAATCACCAGGACTTAAATCCCAGTTATGCCATTTATTATGACTTTGAGCATGTTGGAGCCAACCTTTATACAGTGCTTATTTGGTAGGTTCTTTATATATACTGCTAACTCAGTTAATCTTCACAACAGCTCTTTGAGGTAGTGAGATGATTATCTGCTTCTAAACGATAAAATGCTAAAGAATTTGCCCAGGTTCCCTTGGTGGTAAGTGGCAGAACTGAAATTCCAACCGCTTCTTTGCCTTGGTTTCCTCATTTATTGCACATGAAAAATAATAAAGGTATCAAATAGGGTAGTTTTGAGTAGAATAGAAAATAAAGTTTAAATGTTGAGAATACGGCCTTTCCCCTAATAATGGTCCTCAGTAAGTTGTTTCAAAACTTTTTGTATCTTAATTGCCTGCAGCTGTAAAATTGTGTGATTTCTCTAAACACCGAGACCCTTGAGATTTTGAAAATATAGAAATTGTGATGACGTGAAACAGCCTAACACTGGAGTCACCGTGGTACAGGGCGTTATCCTTCAGAGTCCTCCGGATTCTTGTGTGTAATTCTTTTTGTTCTCTTTGGCAGATTGTTGATCCATTTCAGATAATTGTGGCCGCAAACAAAGCAGTTCACCTCTACAAACTGGGGAAAATGAAGACAAGAACTCTATCCACTGAAGTTATTTTCAATCTTTCCCCAAATAACAATGTAATTAATATGGAATATATACTTTCTTTATATCTGTTGACCTTGTCATAGTAGCCTGTGTGTGCCTCAGTGTTGGCTTGGAGCCTGTTGCTGGTAACAAACCAAAACAAACCAAAACGAAGAGTGAGTTCTGGACAGAGAGTTGAGGTTTAGCATTGCCTCCTACTAGACAAGTAAGCTTCAGAGTCATTCACGTGAAGTTTAGCTGAATTAAGTGAGGATAGTTTTATTTGTCCTTCCTGACATAGAGAGTCAGGAAAATGCTATTTAAATCTAATGATAAAAAATGAGGCATGGGTATTTGTGTGTTGCCATGCACATCTTTCATTCCCCCTATAAACTGTTCGAGGATAGAACCATGTCTTTTCCATCTACCAGAAGTCTGCTTGGTACCTAGACTAGCTCTTAACACATGCTCATACACGCAGCACATAGGAAGAGTTTGTGTTTGAGATACTGTTAGTAAAGTTTTTGAGTTAAAAACATTCCACCTGGGTGTATTTTTTAAAAAACCAACTAATTTTGCTGATGAAGTTTAATTATTACTACTACTAAACACAATCAAGTGCTGAGATAGAGAGAAAGGTTAGGAAACCTGTGGCATGGTTTAAAATACAGATGTTTGAAAAATTTATAAAATGTGTAGTAATAGAATTCCCCAGTATCTTGGGGAAAATTACTGGGTAATTGTTTCTTTGAGATCACTGAGATAACTCAAAAGACTGCAATTCATAAACATGTGTTGAGCTTGTCCCTGTTCCAGTCTAGGGTCAGAAATGTTCCTGAGAAAGGCAGATGAACAAGACAAAGTTCAAATGCCGTAAGATAATTGATATAATGGAATAATAATGCAAATCTGTGGGAACAAAGAAGCAATTCGTTCTATAAGGAGGAAAGTGCTAAAGGAGTGACGTTTGAACTGGACCCTTGAAAGATGAAGGCAGTCCAGGTAGAGGACAAAGTGCGGGCACAGGCAAGAACAGCATGAAAGGATGGGAGCCCCAAACAATCCTCACTGGCTGGACGGCAGGAGTGCGTGGCTAGAGGGTCACTGGGTCCAGGGGCAGGGGCATTTGTGCATCCAGTCAAAGTCGAGGCTCGATTCTATGGGAATGAGGTGCAGCTTTGAGCAGGGAGTACTCTAGAGGCAGAGGTGGTAGAGATTAGGAAGGGATGTTGCAAAACTGCAGGCAGAGAGAACCAGTAGGATATGAAAAATAAGAATCTGACCAGGAAAGGCTGCAAGTGGGGAGAGGTTTCAGATGTTGACACTACTGCTTTTATTGTCTTTTTCACCCCTTAGATTTCAGAGGCCTTGAAAAAATTTGGTATCTCAGCAAATGATACTTCGGTTTTGATTGCTTATATTGAAGAGGGTGAAAAACAAATAAATCAAGAATACCTAATATCTCAGGTAGAAGGTCATCAGGTTCCTCTGAAAAGTCTCCCCGAAATAACAAATATTACGGAAGTCAAAAAGGTTTGTAAACCCATATTTTTAGAAAGAGCATGATAGATGTGGAATAATATACTGTTTGCTTATTGATCACCAGTGCTTCTATATTGTTTTAACTTTTAAGAAAGGTTAATATAATTAAAAATTACTTGAAAAATGATTAGAGATGCAAAGAAATGCAGATTTATTTAAGATATAATTAGAAACTTAGTTGATAAAGACATTCTTTTAAAAAGGATAACTTTAAATATCAAGCTTACATTTGAAATGTAAAATATAGTATGAAGTTAATGTCTAGATGTGTGCTTTTAAAATTGGTACAAATGTTTTGATGTTTAGAGAGTTACCACTATAACTTCAGTTGAAACTTTTGACATAAGTGATGAGTTGCTGTCTACTTTGCATACCTTAATCACATTGTGATTCCATTCCATTATACCAATAATTGAGTAATAAATTAGGTCACATATATGTGTTTAATGAAAATTAGTAGTGCATGAATATGTCAGCATGTCATAATCTGTCTTTTATGCTTACAGGTATATAAACTATCTTCACAAGAAGAAAGTATTGGAACATTATTGGATGGTATAATTTGTAGAATGTCAACAAAAGATGTTTTGTGAAATGACAGAAATATTAAAAAATTTTCAGCTTTTGTAAAAAACATTGTTTTTTCTAGATCATAAAATCTATTATGTTGTGTTGTAGAAAGTTTTAAAACACAGAATGGTAACAAAGAAAAAAAAACCACTCCTGGTTGTACCTCTTCATATTTTTTTTTTCTTAATTTATTTATTTCTACCAGTTTATTGCTACCAACCCATCTCCCTCCACCCTCGTGCACACACGCTCAGTCATGTAATCCCATGGACTTCAGCCCGCCAGGCTCCTCTGTCCATGGATTTTTCAAGGCAAGAATACTGGAGTGGGTTGCCATTTCCTTCTCCATCCTCTTCATATTTTAAAATATAATCACGGATACTGTTGTCTTCTGTTTCTGTCCAAATATATTTTGTTTTTATATAATTGGAATAATTGCAGACGTTTATTGAATGTCTACAGTATACTAGGTTCTTATCTAAATGACTTTATATCCATCAACTCATACTCTTAACACTTAATTCTGGCTACTCCAGCGTCACCGTTCCAAGCCTCCTGGTTCCAACTTTTTGTATGCAGGAATTCATTTAATTATCACAGCATCATATGAAGTAGATTACTCGCATTAAAAGGTTGTACAAATAATAATGTGCGCAAGGTCATACAGCTAAAAATCATGTTTTATAAATGGTTTGGGATTTTTTTTTTTTCATATTTTAACTTAAAATATGATTGTGTCAGTCAAGATAGAGTAGGTTACAGGCCCTGTGTTAATGTTTTGCTAAGTTTGCTGGTTCTTAGTCTTTTCTATGCATGGGCAAACACTTCTTTTCTGAAATATTTGAAAGTAAATTCCAGACCTTGGGGCACTTCACCCTCCATTGTTGTCATATCTCTCTCAATTATTTTTTAATTGAAGGAGAATTGCTTTACAGAATTTTGTTGGTTTCTGTCTTATATCAACAGTCATGTCTCTTTTCTAGAACTATCTTTTTTTTTAAAAAGGTGATGTTGATATTTTTTGAAGAATACCCCAGATGTCTTTCAGAATTTTAGAATGAGTTTGTTTGTGATGCAAGTCAGTTTAAATATTTTGGAGAATGATAGGTAGATTTTGTGTCCTTCCAATTTTACATCGTTGGGAGGCACATACCATCACTTGGCCTCTTCACTGATGATATATTTGGTCGCTTCGTTAAGGTGGTACCCCAGACTTCTCCATTATGAAGGCATCTTTTCTCCTGAAGCTTAGGGAGAAGTCAAAGCTGCCCTAAAGCTCAAAGTGCCTGTGGTCAGGATTAAAACTCCAAGTGACCCCTGATTCTATGCTCCTAATGACTCCACACAGCCATCACTATCAAACATGTTCTTTGTCAAAGTGAAGCTTCACATAATGTAATTCTATTTTTATAATTAACATTGCTTTCAATTTTTCATTTTGCTTTTGCAAGTAAATCTCTGTACACGTCTTTTTCTGTAGGATAGAGCCCCTGAAGTGGAATTACTGGGGAAGAGGATGTGAATTTTTAATACCAGAAAGGTGCCACTTCACACTTGTAATAGCAGTGCACAAGTGTGCCAATCTCAGCAGACTCACCAACAATGCCTTTAAACTTCTCACCATTTTCACCATTTTGAAATGTCAGACTACTGGTGAAGTTGAACTATGTTTATTTGTTATGAAGAGTTTTGAAAGGGTTTATACCTGTAACCATATAGATTTTTTTTTTTTTAACTCTATGAGCCTTTGGGTGAAGAAGGCAAAAGAAGTAATGCCATTTCCTGGGAAAGAAGTTAACATAAGGTCCACAAGCTTTTCCTCTTAAAGAAGTTGAGCCAATTTAGGAATAATGTTCTTTGTTCTTAAATTAACCAGTTTGCTTCAGAGCCTAAACGCTCCCCCAGCAAAAGCAACCAGTGATTATAGGGCCTTTGATGCTGGAAGAGAAGGGATGCAGTTTGGCAGGCCACCCTCATTTGGCTCCTTGGTCAAGGGTTACAGGATTAATAAGGGATACTAAGGCAAAAAGCCAGCTGTCGCTAGGATAACGTGAGGGAAAGAGGCTCTGACACCCAGGCAATCGTTGCTCCCCATCTCCCCAGTCTTGGGAACAATGTAAGCTGCCCCTACAGTGTCAGAATCTTTAATCCCCTGCCCATCTCCC
This sequence comes from Odocoileus virginianus, assembly GCF_023699985.2. NCBI lineage: Eukaryota > Metazoa > Chordata > Mammalia > Artiodactyla > Cervidae > Odocoileus > Odocoileus virginianus. The sequence continues at coordinate 10,688,185 of NC_069675.1, forward strand.
CACCTCACACTCAGGAAAACTACAAGAATGCTCCTAAGCACTGTGCCTTCTTTTTAGAAGGAGTCCTGGGGCTCACAGGCTGTTTCAGGCCACCTGCTGCCTTTCTCATTTTTGCTTTCTCTTTGGTGACCTTTCTGCTTGTCTGGAAACCTGGGACCTGTGCTAGGGTTGCGGCTGCTTCTCTGCACCTGGTTTTGCTTTGCTGACTGATGTGCTATCGGCACTCCGTGGTACAAAACTGGGTAAGGCACAGCTCTCTAGGTGATTGGTCTCAGAATGAGACAAGTTTGTATTTTCATAGTCCTCTGTGCCTGTTACCTGCCATTGTTCCCGCCAGCTCACTCTTCATCCTCTCCTCTCTGCCCTGGAGGCTGACTTACCATGTACACAGCCAGAGGTCCTTCCTTCCCCTTGGCTTCTGCTTGGGTTTGGCCAGTGTGTGGAGTGGGGAGGCTAGCAGGAGAATGAGGCCAAAGGTATTTATTTTCCTGGCCCCTCGCTGCAAGGATCCCTAGGCTGGCTTTGGCCTTGGACCTCTCAGGACCTCTCAGGCCTTGGACCTACTCAACTTCTGGGTCAGGTTCCTGTCCCCTCACCCCCCTGCCTCACTTCAGGCCTCTTCAGCATTAACATACCTTGTTCCCCTTTACCCACCACACCTTCATAATTGGGCCTTTTGGTGATTTATATAAAATGAGCTTGGGTTATCCTAATTTGAGTGTTGGGGCCTGATAACGCCTCCCTTTTGTTAAAAGGTTAGATTAGAAGTATTTCTATAGAGCTACAGTCACTGTTCCAGTATTTCTGATAATCTTGCCAAGGAGTGACCTATGGAGCACCTTCTTTCCTCTCGAAACAATTTGCTGTTACTTCGTCTCACTCATGTCCTTTAAGTTATGAGTGCTCAGTGGGAATCCAGGGCACTGACCTGAAGCTGGCTTACTGGGAACCCTGATGAGAGATCAGGGGAGATGATGTTCTTTCCAGTTCACTGACCCATTTCTGGGCTTAGCTGGTCTAGTATGCAGGTGTTCTTCATAAATGCAAGCATGGGATTTCATTGACGTGCTGCTCTCATGTCCCACAACTCTGGGAATAATAGTGATTCCAAAAATATAACTACCTATTATAATCAGGTTCCTACGGGTAAATAGAAAAATAAAATAATTTATCAGGTTACTAGTACCTGTTTAACTGTTACTAAGTTAACAGTTTTTAGCAAGTAACAACAGCAATATAAGTGCTGAATGAGAAGTGCAAAGTCTTCAAAGGAGGGAGCAGATACAAGATCCATCTGGTTGGCAGGTGTCAGAAATCTTGATGGAGAAGGTAGCACTGAACTGGACATTGAGCCTTAGTCACATACTGGATCTTGGTCAAGTATGGCCTGAACACAGGGCCGTGATGAGGCTTAGAGATGAAGCTTGCATCGCAGGAGACCGCTGGTTCTGTTGGCATACAGTGCTTTATACTAATTAATAATTCAAACACTTGTCAGATACCTGCCTTTTGGGGTCAGCATGTGGTACTAAAAAGCAAAATGTTCAGGCCTTTGAGTCAAAACTGCCAAGGCTCGGGTGCCACTCTCATGGGTAGGATATCTCAGGTTTGTGAGCCTCGGCTTCATGTGTGTAAAATGGAAGCAATATGAGCCTTAGCTCTTAGATGGTTGTGAATGTCAAATAGTACAGCACAGGAAAAGTGCTTTTCTCACAGTGCCGGGTATCTAATATCTTAGCAAATAACAGCTGTCTGTATGTACCAGGCATAATACTGAGGCATACAGTAAAGTAAGACTCACTGCTGGTGGGAAAGTAAAACTTAGGACAACGGTTTGGCAGTGCCTCAAGCTGTTAAAATAGTTACCATATGACCCAGCAATTCCACTCCTAGATATATACCAACGGAATTGAAAACAGGTGTTGAAACAACCACCTGCACAGAATATTCATAGCAACACTATTCACAATAGCCAGAATGTGGAAACAAGTGTCCATCAGTGGATGACTGGATAAACAAATGCGGTCTGTCCTTTTGATGGAACATTATTCAGCTATAAAAAGCAATGAAGTGCTGATACCTGCTAGGACATGGGTGAACTTTGAGAACCAAAGTGAAAAACTAAACATAAAAGTTCACATATTGTGTGATTCCATTTAAATGAAACATCCAGAATAGGTAAATCCAAAGACACATCAGGCTAGTGGTTGCCGTGGGTGCAGGAGCGGTGGAAATGGAGTGACTACCTACCAACTAAGGGGTTTCATTTTGGGGTGATGAAAATGCTTCAGAACAAGACAGATGGTTATACAACATTGTGAATATACTAAGTGCCACTGAGTTGTACACATTTGAATGGTTAATTAAAAATAACAGAATAACACACCTGCCTTACCTTCAAGAATTCACAATCTTTTAATGGGTCTCTTTAGATTGACTCTTTAAGAGTTGGCTGAAGTACATTTGCAGCAATATAGAATATCATGCTAAGTGAAGAAAGTCAGAGAAGGACAAATACAAATACCATGTGAGACCGCTTGTATGTGGAATCTAAAATAGGACACAAATGAACTCATCCACAGAACAGAAACAGACTCAGAGAATAAACTTGTGGTTGCTATGTGGGAGAGGGAAGGAGTGGGAATTTAGCAGGTGCAATTTGTTCAGCAGATGCAAATTGTTATACACAGAATGGATAAACAACAAGGTCCTACCGTATAGTACAGGGAACTATATTCAATATCCTGTGACAAACCATAATGGGGAATACGAAAAAGACTGTATATGTATAACTGAGTCACTTTGCTTTGCAGCAGAAATTAATACATTGTAAATCAACTATCATTCAATAAATTTTTTTTAAAAAGGAGTTGGCTGAGGCAGAGACAGATTCCCAAGCCTCAGTTTCATCATTTGAAAGCAGGGTCAAGAGCCTGTAATGTGCCGAGACTTCTAGACTTGCATCTCTTACACAGAGAATTACCCGTAATTCCTCTATCCAGAGATAAATGCTGCCAATCTTTGGTGTAACCATTCAAGACTTTTCTCTCTGCATGCTTGTGAATATAAATTATTATTGTTATATTTTTTCAAAAATGAATGAAAACATACTGTTTTATAACCTTTTATAGCTTGACAGTTATTTTTCATGTCAATAAATCCTCATGATCACTATTCATGACTTATGAGGAAGGTTAAAAAGCCTAAATGTGAACCAAGGTCACTGGGCTGAAGAAGCCACAGAAGTTGGTGAGAATACAGGAAAGAGGGTGGGGACAGACGGGACATCTGGCCCCCCAGCTTGACCACTAGGTTTCTGATTGGTGAATATGAGAGACTCATTAGAGTTACTCAGCTATACTTTGGAGTATACATTCTCTTTTGGTTCCTTGTTCAAATTTTGCTTAACGTTGAAATGTTAAAAATGGCACCTTTGCGGTGATCTCTTTCACAAGTCTGGTCTCTGAAGCATCCTCCTAGTTGCTCTTGCCAGAAACCTAGCTGTCATCTCTGACCCGTTCTTCATCCTCAGATTAGCATGAATTTGTCATTTCTGTTCCTAAAAAACACTAAGAGGGCCAGTTTACATCCATGGCCCCATTCTGGTCCAAGTTACCGCTTTCTCTTGTAGGATCCCCGCTAGCCTAGATGGCTCCTTTGCGAACATAGAACAAGTCACCCCCTTCAACACCAACACAACCTGCTGGACACGCAGTTCAGTGGGCAGTGACACCTTTGAGCAAAATAAGAAAAAGATGCCTTTTTTTGGTCAGACTCAGCTCTGTGCCAGGGCTCGTGGATTTTAGTTCCCACAAGCCTTCCTTGACAAGGTGATCTTGTAAAGTGAGCATCTGCGTATCTATCTGTATCCAGAGGCCCTTGTGCTTGGACCACTGCACTAGCCTCTGGGGGGCAGGGGGATATAGACTTCCATTCCAGGCCCTTTCAGTCCATTTTCCACAGGTCACCAGAATCACACACACATCCCACACAACCCACCGCTACCTCTGGTTATTACGTCCCAGCTAAAAGAACAGCAGTGGGCTCCTGATGTTCTTAGAGCCCAAACTTCGTAACCTGGATGAGATGCCCCGCATGGGCAGGGCCCTGCTGCCCTCACCCAGCTGTGGAGGACTGTGTGTACTGAGCCAGCAGAACTGGACTCTGGCCTGTGATGACAGAGCACAGGGTGAGGGGCGAATACTCCACACCACGGTGCCAGGTGAACTGCCGTGGTTGGGGGTGTAGGCCGGCCACAAGGGCAAGAGCCCCTGAGCTGTTCCAAACCATGTGACCCCTCCAAGCTAATGCCCTGGAGTTCAGAGAACAAAGGATGGGCTTCCTGCTCTATCAGAGCCCAGCCCCTTGAGCTTTATGATTAACAAATACTCAGAAGTCAGCCAATGAGGTGCCATCCAGGACCTGGGCCCCAGAAATAGAACAGGCCCTGCACAGTCTCTCCTGGATGCCAGTCGGACGCTGAGGACAGACGCCAGGCCGAGGGAGCCCTGGACACTCCAGGCTCTTGTGATAGCAGGTGAGAGGACATGGGTGGAAGGACAGTGCTCTCAGGTGTGGCCTGGAGCTCCGGACTTGCCCAGCCTTCAAGGCTGGATCACTTTTGGTGTTGGGCTCTCAGCAGCCTGAAAATCTGCAATCAAGGGGGAAGGAACATTTGCTGTTTCCAAGTCTTTGTACTTGGAAAAACAGGCTTCCCCTAGTGTATGGGCCCTGAAGAGAGGGACCAAAAGGAGGAGGACACATGCGTGGCTGCTGCATGGAGCGCCAGTGTATGGAGAAACTGAGGGCTAGGGAATGGGGAAAGACGGGGAGGGTACTTCATAATCAGAGCTTTGTTTATGCTATTTCATTAAATCCTCTGAGCAACTTCAGAAGGCAGATTCTTAGAGATCATATAACATGCCCAAGGTCATGCATGAAGCCATGATCAAATGCAGGTCTTTCGGGCTCTACGCCTTCTCCCAGCGGCTGTGGCCTACTTCCTCTTGGGTAGAAGCAGAGAGACACATCTTTGAGCAGGGTCTTCCTGGTTCTGGTAGGTGGGCCACTCACATGGCTTCCTCTTTCTTCCCCAGGGCTGCTGGGCAAGCATAAGGAGACACTTAGCTCTCTCTTGAACTTCGAGATCCAGACAACCAGAAGTCTTCTATGGCTCCCTATCACATCCGCAAATACCAGGAAAATGACCGCAAACGGGTCATAGATTTGTTCTCTATGGCGCAGGCCGAGCACATTCCTGCCACCTTCCGCCACATCCTGAAGCTGCCCCAAACCATTGTGCTCTTGCTTGGGGGACCCCTTGCCGTAATCCTAGTCTCTGGCTCCTGGGTTCTGGCCTTTGTGGCCAGCCTCGCCCTCCTTGCTGCCCTAAGGTTCCTTGCCAAATACCCCTGGAAGCAGTTTGTAGCCATGTCTTTGCGCACAGACATGTCTGACATCACTAAATCTTACCTCAGTGAGTGTGGCTCGGGCTTCTGGGTGGCTGAGTCTAAGGGGCAGGTGGTGGGCATGGTGGGAGCACTGCCTGTTGAGCAGCCCACCCTGCAGAAGCAGCAGCTGGAGCTGCTTCACCTGTGCGTGGCCCCTGAGCACCGAGGTCACGGGATAGCAAAAGCCCTGGTCAGGACTGTCCTCACGTTTGCACGAGACCGGGGCTACGGCGAAGTGGTCCTGATCACCAGCATGCTGCAGCACTCTGCCCTGGCCCTTTACCAGCGCCTTGGCTTCCAGAAGACGAGACAGTTTTTCTTATTCAAAAAATGGAGGCTAATTTCTCTCTCTCAAATTCAATTTACCTACTGCCTCCCCTCTGCTCAGGTCTCTCAGGCACTGGAGCAGGGAGGGGGCCTGTGATCTGCTTTCTAGCGGATTAGTCAGGAGGAATCGGCTCTGCTGCAGAAATAGGCAGCCCCTGACGTCTCAGTGTGACGGCCGGGTAAAAGCTTATGGCTTTGCGTAGTGGTGCTGGGGGTGGGGTGGCTCTGCTCCACTCAAGTCTCTTGGGATTGCTACTGTTTCATTTATCTAATGCCAAGAGGTTGTTGCATGAAAAACTACCACAAAACAATAATAAACCTTTTTCTTTGGCTCATGAGTCTGTGGGTCAGCAGCTTAGGCTGGGTCGCCCCTTTGGTGTCCAGGTGTCATGCCGGGGACCCTCCCCACTTTCAGTGAACGGAAATGCAAAATCATATGAAGAGGGCATGGAGAAGGCGTGTGAGAAGAATCCACGTGAGAAGGACTGGGGCCAATGATGCCATCAATCTGTTATGGTTCCCAAGGTCTTTGCTGAAGGGGAGAAGGCAGCCAGGGACAGGACTAGACCCAGAAGTGGCACTACCTGCATCTCTCTGGCCAGGACCAGGTCATGATTTAAATCCAGCTACTGCTGTCTCCTGAGTTGTGTCTACTCAAGGCTAGCGGCCCTGAGGGAAGCTGGTGTGAGGCGAGGACGTGGCTCTGGGCCCACGGTGCCTGTGTCTGCCGCGAGTCCCTGGACCCACTCAGTGGCTGCCAAGAAGACACCGTCTCCATGGAATCAGCAAAAGGGCTCTCACTACATCACATGGCATTTCTAAAGAAAGACCACATTTTATTTAACAGCCCATTTCCCTTGACTGGCACTTTTAGATTGAAGGCTCCCACACATCCCTGGGAAACACTGCATAGCTCCCGGCACCTCTCCAGATGGAAAATAAAAAACCTTCTGCTGCTTGCTTTACTATGAGTCAATCAGAAGTTATTTATTTTCTATAAAAACACATACAAAAAGGGACTTACTCTTGGCTAGAATTAAGGTAACAAGGTAACAAATTAAGGTAACTGTAACAAATATCCTTGTGGGTAAGGCCACTGTGGAGAAATACTGCTCCTAAACCATTAATAATCTTAGTCATCATTCTACCCAAGACTCTTTAGAAGGTAACTACTTCTACATTACACATGGACAACAAGTTTTATTCAACCAGACTCAAAAAAGTAAGGATTGTGTTCCTCCAAGCTGATAAAATATAATTCCAAGGCGCTGAGGAAAATACTCTTTATTTCAGTCCCAAGGAACTTTTCTCCCCAAGAGTTGATTGGTCACTTTCTGTGGAAGAAAAGAAAGGGAGGAAAGAAGTTAGATATTCTTGCCATCAGAGGCAGACAGCCGCTCCTCACCCTAGATGTGCTGCTGAAGAGACCAGTGTGGTTCTCCCAAATCTTATCTTCCCCAGCTTCAGAAAATATGGTAATTATAGTAGAAAAAGTACTTCCTCAAGTGTTTGGGAAAGATGATCTACAGTCTATTATAGTCTACACAGAAACATTATATTAATATAATCCTAACAGACTAATCTGTCTGTCAGTTCACAAACACACAAGCCCAAGAGAAGCCTGGCCTTGAGATGCTGACGCACCACACACCCCACTTGAGGGAGCCCAGCCCGAGCCGCGGTGCACACTCCAGGAGCAATTCTCCAATCCCACATGGGTCTCGTATGAACTCGTCTCTTGGTTCCTGACTTTCAGAGTCCTCTGAGGGTGAAACAAGGGGGTTGGGAAAGAAATGAGAACAGTGAAGGATCTAGACCTTCAGGTCCACCTGCTTTCTCAAGGAATTAATTGGCAGCAAGTCCCCTGGCCTGTGAGGTTCTGGGACTTGTAGCACCATTAATTCTACTGGGGCCATGGGTAGGAAATGGTGGTGACTTCAAGGTCCTGAGTCCCCAAACTACCAACTTGTATGCTACACTTGGGCATTTTCCAATTTATTTGAAAAGTTCTAGTGGTATATGATTTACCTATAAGGGACATAAAACCACCATTTGGGACTCAAATGAAAGCCCAACAATCCTGAAGGATGTGGGGATTTCCAGCATGGCATCTAAACTGACACCTAACTATGAAACTTGGTTTCACTCCAAAGGTGCCTGGAAGGTGACTTATTTATTGAATAATTTTTAAAAATTAAAGAAAAAAAAATTTTGGCCACACCATGCAGCATGTGTGATCTTAGTTCCCAACCAGGGATTGAACCTGTGCCCCTACAGTGGGAGTAGAGTCTCAACACACTGGACCTCTGGTGAAGTCCCTGAAAGAAAGTGAAGTTGCTCAGTCGTGTCTGACTCTTTGCGACCCCATGGACTGTAGCCTACCAGTCTCCTCCGTCCAGGGGATTTTCCAGGCAAGAGTGCTGGAGTGGGTTGCCATTTCCTTCTCCAGAGGATCTTCCCGACTCAGGGATCGAACCTGGGTCTCCCGCATTGTAGGCAGACCTCACCATCTGGGCCACCAGGGAAGTCCATTTGATTTGCCTTTTTAGATTTTCAGATTTGAAATCTAGTTACAGGTGCTTTTGTCTTCTAAATTTCAGCATTGGTACAATGTACTTATTAGCTTAAGTTCACTCTCCAAATACGGTTAATTCAAACAGGTCTTGATTTCTCTTTCCCCTGGTAAACCTCATCAATCCTGCTTTACGACTGACCGACCTTTTTATACAGCTGGGCTCGCAGACGGTATGACTTATATTCTGATCTCCTCTTTTCTTCTTGTCTCTTTTTCTGTACTTCGGGAAGCTGTTCATAAATCCTTAGAAATGGTGATGGTGGAAAGACAGAAAGCAGTGAGGTTACTGACCACAGGGGCACACGATCACTTCTCCCCATGCCTCCTAAGCTCTACTGCTCTCTAGGCACTCATTCCCTCACACAGACTGTGGGCCTGTTGTGGGCCCAGCTTCCTGTTAGACACTTGGACATAAAGAACCCTGGCTAGAGTGTTCAAGACCTGGAAAGAGATACAGATAAACAAAAACATAATAAAACCCTGCTGACAGTGGTCACTTCAGCGAAAGTAGTGGAATAAAGGGTGCGGATGAACTCCTTGGCACTCTATATGTAAAAATGTATGGTTTCAATATAAGATAATGACTACGTATTACTACTATACTTCTAAAGACGAAAAATAATGCAAAAAAAGTAGAATGGGTCATATCTACAAAATGCTACACAGAGTTACAGGAAATGAAAAAAACTTATTCTGACAGAAGGAGGTCAACAAAGACCAAATAGATTAAGTTTGAGGTCGGTCCTGAAGAAGTTAGGAGTAGAAAGGAGATGGGAGGGGAAGGGAGTGTCATTAAGAACGGAGACAAGGTTTCATGGAGAGAGTGTAGGGGAAACAGAGGGGGTGAAGGTCTCATAGTCATGTGAAAACCTTGGGCTCTGTCCATCACGGATTGGATGCCACTGATTTTAAAGAAACATGTTTTGAGGAACATGATCAAAGATGCATTTGATACATACACTTTAATTGGAAATTATCTAAATTTCCAACAAGAAAACAAATTATGGACTACAATAAAATTATCACAAAGCACAAAATGTTTCAAAGAGCTTTTATGATACGGGAAAACATTCGCAATACTCAAAATACAGTGTTAAGCAAAATAAAACAGGCTACAAACTTCTATATATAGTATGATCAACCATTTGGGGAAAAAGAAGCATTGCATTGGCCAAAAAGTTCCTTCAGTTTTAAAGTGAGAATAAAAGACATGTTTTTCATTTTCACTAAGAACTTCATTGAACAGTGTATTCACTGTTTTGTTCCACTACCTCTTCTGCCATTTTCCAGGCAACTTCATAATTCCATTCTCCCAAACTTTTTATCTTTTTGAGCAAAGAACTGTTTCAGGTGCCTTTCACAGTCTTCCAGGGAATTGAAAAATTTCCCATTAATATTATAAAGACAAGAATAAACATAAAACTGAAGGTGCAATATCTGGTGAATACTGCAGATGAATCAGAACTTCCCAGCCAAACTGTAACAGTTTTTTCTTGGTCAACAAACATGCAGTCTTGCGTTATCTTGATGAAAGATGATGTGTTTTGTGTTGACTGATTCAACAGAATTAGTCTGGCTCACTTTTTGTCGAGTGTTGCTTTCAGTTGGTTTAATTGGGAGCAGCACTTGTTGGAATTAATTATTTGGTTTTCCAGAAGCAGCTCACAATAGAGAACTCCTTCCAATCCCACCATATATACAACATCACCTTCTCTGGATGAAGATTACACTTTGGTGTGGCTGGTGGTTCATTTTGCTTGCCCCATGATCACTTCCTTTCCATGTTATTGTACAGTATCCACTTTTGATCACCCATCACAGTTTGTTTTAAAAAACAGAATGTTTTCGTTATGTTTAATAGAGAATCACATGCAGAAATATGGTCAAGAAGGTTTTTTTCGCTTAACTTATGTGGAACCTAAATATCAAAGTGATTAACATAACCAAGTTGGTGCAAGTGGTTTTTAAAGATTCAACATTTGATTTGGATATACTGAGTACATTGGCTGTCTCTCATGAGGCATAACACTGATTGTTCTCAATATCTCAATTTGATCGCTATCAACTTCAACTGATCAACCCGATTTTCCAGCAAGAAATCTCCAGCATGAAATGAAACACTGTAATCCACTTTTGATACATTTGATAAGTCGCAGCACCTTCTCCATATATTGCACAAATCTTTTTTTGCATTTCAGTTGTGTTTTTATTGCTCTTGAAATAGTAAAGTATAATATACTGAAAATTTGCTCTTTTTCTTCCATCTTCAATATTAAAATGGATACATAAAAATTCACCAATTTGGTAAGTTTTAAAATGCATTCTGATATGACAGACAGCTGTCACAATACAACCTAACAAAATTGTTTTGAAAGAAGTTAAAGACAAGTAAGTTCTACTAGAGCCATCTTCTGGAAAATACTGAATTTTTGCCAACCCACTATATGCATCTATATAAGCACTAATACTTTTTTAAAAAACTACAAATGGTGTACACATGATTCTGAAACTTTATTTCAAGTTTCAAACTTTACTTAGATACAAGCTTAATGTATTGTATCTTTGAGATTATTTCCTTATCTCTTATTATATTGGATACAATTCCTAGAAAAAGGATTGCCTATATATAGAGCCCCAAATAAGTATTTACTTTTATTTCAAAATATTTTTATTTATATTTAAGTTTCTAACAAAAACAAGCCTGACCAAAGCATAAAAATTCCTGGCAATTCTTTGTATTTTTTATATATGAGGCATCCATACCATGATCTGCTAATTTTCATTTCCTTTTTAGAACCATAAGTGAGAAACTATTTTTATAGCTAATTTTCTCGTAATGTTTTAACTAGAGCATAATGCCTTTATTCTGGGCCAAGCTATAGCTCCTGACCATTTGGTGGCCTGATTTATACATTTATAGCTACTTATTCTTTTGGCCTTACCGTTTAGACCTCTGAATCATTTCCTTCTTTCCAACAGGCCTTTTCTTTTGGGCTGCCAGGAAGCCTAAGCAAGAGAAGAGATTTTTTAGTGGATTGTGCCATTTTTTCTTTGAAGTAAAGTATAGTTGATTTACAATATTCTGTAAGTTTTAGGTGTACAACATATTTATTCACAATTTTTAAAAGCTATACCCCATTTATAGTTATAAAATATTGGTTCTATCCTCTGTGCTGTACAATACATATTTGCAGCTTACTTATGTCTGAATCTCCAATCCCTATCTTGACCCTCTCCTCTTCCCTTTCCCCACTAGTATAACCACTAGTTTGTTCTCAATATCTGTGAGACTGTTTCTTTTTTCTTATATTCTTTCAGTTCAGTTCAGTTCAGTCGCTCAGTCGTGTCCGACTCTTTGCGACCCCATGAATCGCAGCACGCCAGGCCTTCCTGTCCATCACCAATTACCGGAGTTTATTCAAACTCATGTCCATCGAGTCGGTGATACCATCCAGCCATCTCATCCTCTGTTGTCCCCTTCTCCTCCTGCCCCCAAGCCCTTCCAGCATCAAGGTCTTTTCCAATAAGTCAACTCTTCTCATGAGGTGGCCAAAGTATTGGAGTTTCAGCTTCAGCATCAGTCCTTCCAATGAACACCCAGAACTGATCTCCTTTAGGATTAGCTGGTTGGATCTCCCTGCAGTCCAAGGGACTCTCAAGAATCTTCTCCAACACCATAGTTCAAAAGCATCAATTTTTTGGTGCTCAGCTTTCTTCACAGTCTAACTCTCACATCCATACCTAACCACTGGAAAAACCATAGCCTTGACTAGATGGACTTTTGTTTGTTGTATTTTTTAGATTCCACATATAAGTGATATAATACAGTGTTTATCTTCGTCTGACTTATTTTACTAAGCATAATAACCTCCAGATTAATCCATGTTGTTCCAAATGGCAAAATTTGATTCTTTTTTATGGTTGAGTATCAAGTGGTGTCACCATATCAGCCCCTAAAAACTGTGGACCTGTGACTTATGTTTCCATACCAGACCCTGAGAGCTGGACATTTGCCCTGATTTATCTCTGTATTCATTTCAAAAGTACCTGGCATTTGGCAGAGATGTTTCACAGCTGGACTTTGAGATACATGCTTTGAGAGGTATATAGAGGTCAACTGCCCCAAACCAGTTCTGACTTGGACACAAGAACGAGCCTGTGTAGATGCAACCAGGAAGTGTCCAAAACTGACTTTTGCTTCATTAACAAGCTAAGGTCTCTGTCCGAAGGGTGCATTTGTACTCTGCTAGGTACAAAGTTCCAAAGAATAGCAAGGAAAGATAAGAAAGCCTTCCTCAGCAATCAATGCAAAGAAACAGAGGAAAACAATAGAATGGGAAAGACTAGAGATCTCTTCAAGAAAAGTAGAGATACCAAGGGAACATTTCTTGCAAAGATGGGCTCAATAAAGGACAGAAATGGTATGGACCTAACAGATGCAGAAGATATTAAGAAGAGGTGGCAAGAATACATAGGAGAACTATACAAAAAAGATCTTCACGATCCAGTTAATCACAATGGTGTGATCACTCACCTAGAGCCAGACATCCTGGAATGTGAAGTCAAGTGGGCCTTAGGAAGCATCGCTACAAACAAAGCTAGTGGAGGTGATGGAATTCCAGTTGAGCTATTTCAAATCCTAAAAGATGATGCTGTGAAAGTGCTGCACTCAATATGTCAGCAAATTTGGAAAACAGCAGTGGCCACAGGACTGGAAAGGTCAGTTTTCATTCCAATCCCAAAGAAAGGCAATCCCAAAGAATGTTCAAACTACCGCACAATTGACTCATCTCACACACTAGCAAAGTAATGCTCAAAATTCTCCGAGCCAGGCTTCAGCAATACGTGAACCGTGAACTTCCAGATGTTCAAGCTGGTTTTAGAAAAGGCAGAGGAACCAGAGATCGAATTGCCAACATCCACTGGATCATCAAAAAAGCAAGAGAGTTCCAGAAAAACATCTACTTCTGCTTTATTGATTATGCCAAAGCCTTTGACTGTGTGGATCACAATAAACTGTGGAAAATTCTGAAAGAGATGGGAATACCAGACCACCTGACCTGGCTCTTGAGAAATCTGTATGCAGGTCAGGAAATAACAGTTAGAACTGGACATGGAACAATAGACTGGTTCCAAACAGGAAAAAGAGTACATCAAGGCTGTAAAGTATCACCCTGCTTATTTAACTTATATGCAGAGTACATCATGAGAAACGCTGGGCTGGAAGTAGCACAAGCTGGAATCAAGATTGCCGGGAGAAATACCAATAACCTCATATATGCAGATGACACCACCCTTATGGCAGAAAGTGAAGAGGAACTAAAAAGCCTATTGATGAAAGTGAAAGAAGAGAGTGAAAAAGTTGGCTAAAAGCTCAACATTCAGAAAACTAAGATCATGGCATCCAGTCCCATCACTTCATGGGAAATAGATGGGGAAACAGTGGAAACAGTGGCTGACTTTTATTTTTTCGGGCTCCAAAATCACTGCAGATGGTGACTGTGGCCATGAAGTTAAAAGACGTTTACTCCTTGGAAGGAAAGTTATGATCAACCTAGACAGCATGTTAAAAAGCAGAGACATTACTTTGCCAACAAAGGTCTGTCTAGTCAAGGCTATGGTTTTTCCAGTGGTCATGTATGGTTGTGAGAGTTGGACTATAAAGAAAGCTGAGTGCCAAAGAATTGATGCTTTTGAACTGTGGTGTTGGATAAGACTCTTGAGAGTCCCTTGGACTGCAAGGAGATCCAACCAGTCCATGCTAAAGGAGATCAGTCCTGGGTGTTCATTGGAAAGACTGATGTTGAAGCTGAAACTCCAATACTTTGGCCACCTGATGCGAAGAGCTGACTCGTTTGAAAAGACCCTGATGTTGGGAAAGATTGAGGGCAGGAGGAGAAAGGGATGACAGAGGATGAGATGGTTGGATGGCATCACCGACTAAATGGACATGAGTTTGGGAAGGCTCGGGGAGTTGTTGACGGACAGGGAGGCCTGGCATGCTGCGGTTCATGGGGTCACAAAGAGTCGGACACGATGGAGCGACTGAAGTCAACTGAACTGAGGCACAATCTTTACCATGTGCAAAGGACCACGGAGGATTGTGCATGCCCTGGCTGCCCCTGAAAATCTCTGCCCCTTTCCTCAAGCCCTAATCAACCTATCTGCTCCCTAACCCTTCAGTTCCCTTACTCCGCTCCTCTTTGGACATGAGCTCTACTGGGACTTCCCGGGCAGCCCAGTTCCAGGGCACAGGGTGAGGGTGCAATCTCTGGTCGGGGAGCTAAGATCCCACATGCCTCTCGGCCAAAAAACCAAAACGTAAAACAGAAGGAATATTATAATGAATTCAATAAAGATTTTAAAAATGGTTCACATCGAAAAAATCTTTAAAGGAAGAAAACAAAAAAACCATGAGCTCTCCTTTCTCCATTCCGTGATCAGTGTATAAAGCTAATGTTCTGCTATGCTGAACCTGGTCTCATTCAATTGACAACTGTGACTCTGGGCAAAGGACCCACTGAGGTGATCCTGACCCTTAGGGGATTGGTAACAGAGGGTTGTGTCTGAAGAAGGAAGGGTGTGTTGCTCAAGAACTGTGACAGGGAGCAGCTAGGACTTTGTGCCCCCACCCTGAGCTGGCAGTGCAGGCTGGTGGGCAGCGGCCACAGCCAGGGTCAGACGATGATGACCATGACAGCAGCCTAGGGCTCCTGAAGACAGGACACTGGCACAGACTAGACAGTGTGAACCGAAACACTGACCTGTTTACAGGTAAGGCAGTGATTAAAGCATTAGGGAGCACTTCACAGTTTTCATAGCTTTCACATATTATTTTATTGAGAAATTACATCTAGCATAATTGTTATGAGCACAGAGTCTAGCACCAGCCCACTGGGGTTCAAATCCGTTTGGGCAAGGTACTTAATCTCTCTTTGCCTCAGTTTTCTCATTTGTGAAACAGGGATATTAATAGTATCCACCCCAGAGAAGTGTTACAAGCATTAAAAAGAATAATGTCTGAGCAAAACCTAAGAGCTATATAAGTATTTATTATTATTATTATTACCCTTTGAGGGAAGCAAGCCCCATCAAAACATTATTCTTTTGGAACTAACTTGCTCATGGTGACAGAGCTGGTTTTTAAAAACACCATTCTCAGAAATTCCCTGGTGGTACACTGGTTAGGACCCCACATTTTCACTGCCGAGAACCTGGGTTCAATCCCCGGTCAGGGAACTAAGATTCTGCAAGCCAAGTGCCCATTCTCATCGCACACTCTCATTTTTAAGATGTAGTGACAGGGCAAGATTAACTATGCTTTTCTGGATCATGGAAGTGCTGAGAGCTTAATTAGGCAGGTTCTGCTATCTAAGGAGATTTGAGTCTCAACAAGCACAAGTCTCTTTCTGAACTGTAACTGGTCTGGCATTGAGCAGTGCCACCTTGCATGAAGCAGACCTTGCCCTCTCCACCAAGTAACCAGAAAGTGCACAGGCAAGAGTGTACCTCTCCTATGGAGCAGGTGCACGGGGTCCCGGTAGCCCTGCCATTCTTGCACAGTGTTGAAGAGTGCCTCCCGCTCACTCTGTAGCATATTCTGCAGCTTCCTCTCCTGGACTATTAACTTCAGGCGCTTTATCCGTTCCCCAGAGCGGGAGATGAAGTCCGGTCTGTGAAGCTGAAGTGATTCCTGAGGAGAAGAAAAAGCCCCCAACCTCATATTAATGATGCAGGCTTTTCTTCAAGGGACTAGAAAAACCATACCTGCCCAGCAGGTTTGGAAAGCCTGTTTGTAACTTACAGAAAATACTTAGAGCTGAAGGATGATCTAACAACTCCCTGAGTAGGAGAGTTCCAGTAGGAAAATCAGAGGGATCAAAGAAATGCCTTTGGAATAAGTCAAGAACTAAGATTATGGCGATTACAACTCTCCCCAATGTGGATGGGATAAAGCTTGGCTCACTGTGCGATTTTAAATTTCCCTTCAAAGAAATACATCATTAAATAACATTTTCTTTGACTCCCAAGTACTTATAAAAAAGAGACCCTGTGCTAAGTAGAAATAGGAGTTATATAAATGGAGGAACAAATATAAGACTGATGCAAACATCAGGCCTCTACTACACTCCACGTGCAGATATCTACCTACAAACCCAATGAGCAGCTGCACAACATCTTCCCTGCTATTGCCTTGCCCTGCTCAGATACTGAGGGTGATACGTGATTTATAACACTAACAGTAAGGCAGCCTCTGATTAATGAGTGTGAGAACAGATTAACTGTGGAGGTGCCAGAAACAAGGGTCACATGACTACACTTCAGCATGCCAAGTCACAGGTTTACCCTTTCTTCCTCCTTAAACATACAGCTAAAATTAATTCAATCTCACTGTACCTGGAGGGTTGCTCTCACAAATGGCTTCAGTGGATCTTTGCCTGGGCCGGCTAGTGAACTGGGACTGTCCATGTGCTGTCCCTGCCAGTTCTGTTCCCGCAGTGGCTCTCTCCAAGGTTTGGTGTTGGTTATTGGTGCAAACCAGGAGACACCAGGGCCATGAAGCTTGGGCATGTTTTCCTTCTTTGGACCAGACTTCATATTTTCCACAGGAACAAACCATGAAACTCCTATAGGAAATATTTTTAAGAAAGAAAAAAGATTTTTCATTTTTCTCATCAGAAACATATGCATAATATAGGCTCTCAGGGAATCAGCTGTCAGGGGCCAGCAAAATGCCCTAGAGTCTGCTTACTGCAGGTATATAGACTCTAACTGTAGCGTTAAATACAGTCAGCCCTCTGTATACATGCATGTAGAATCCCTGCATTTGAGGGACAGTGCTACGTCATTTTATATAAAAGACTTGAGCATCCATAGCCTTTGGTGTTCAGGAAGGGTTCTCAATCCAAGCCCCACCAGATATACAGAGATGACTGTACTTTGAAAATGGGCCAAGGTGGTGCTGGGGGAAGATGGAGTCAACATTAAGTTGTTTAGAAACAAAGAATCCTAGCACTGCAAGAGAACGGAAATTCACAAGTTCTTCTACTGAGAAAGCAGGACTTAGAAACTGACCTTCACAGCAGCTCTTCTTGTTCTTCTTTAACTTTTTGTCCCCAAGATAATTGGTAAGGAGCCTCTTCTCTTCTACTTTTTCTTCTGACCAAGAAGTCACATCACTGTCCTCTTCTACTCTAGCCTCACTAGAACTTGGAGTTGGGAAAGTCATTCCAACATCTCGAGTGTTTTCTCTGACACCACTCACAATCTCCAAGTTACCTGAGGGTAAAGATCACAGACTTCTCTGAGAAAAGCCTTGAGATTTAGTTGGCAGGTGCATTTAAGTCAGTAAATGAAAACTTAAAAAGAATTAATCATTTATTTTCTATTCTGTAAAGAAAAAGAATTGAGATCTATAATCTTCATAACTACATCTAGTAAAATAGGGAATTCCCTAGTGGGCCAGGGGTTAGGGTTCAATGCTTCCACTACAGTGGGCACAGGTTTGATTCCTGGTCAAGGAACTAAGATCCCACATGTTGTGCAGCGTGGCCAAAAGAAAAAGTAAATAAATAAATAAATCTGGTAAAATATTCAAAACAATCATTGAGACACATTTTTAACAAGTATTATCATGTAAAAATATTTGTTGAAGATAGTGCTCTGAATGAATATAAGCAGAAAGACAATGCAAGCAGAGTTGAAAGATGATATAAACCGTTTTGGAATCACATTATTTGATTTACTACATCAAGCATCTTCAAAATTTTATTGTAATTTCAGATATGTGAGATATCTCATTTTTAAGAACAAATTTGAGTTGTATTTTCTCTTATTGCCATCAGAAAGAATCCTAAACTATGATAAGTGATATACACGTTTTTCTTATTATGATGTCTGCATAAACAATGGTAGTTTCACTGCTGCCTAAACTATTACCACTATTTTTTTTTTTATTCCACTTCAGTAAATTAAAAAAATTTTAAGGTTTGAGAACCGCAGGCTACTGCCTCCTCTTCGGTGGGGTGAAGAGAAGAGAAGAGAGTGAGAAGACAAGGAATACGAGGGCAGAGAGATGGAGATGTGTGTGTCTGTGGGAGGATCTCACTTCTGTCGGCTTAGATATTAGACGGAAAGCACTACTAATACGGAGTCGCTGGGAAAAAGATTTCAGTTCTGATCCCAAGTAAGAAGGACGGTAAACACAGTCACCAAGGTGAGGAAGAGGTTAACAGACGTAAAGACATGACTTGAAGGGAAAAATAATCAAGGGGCAGGTTCACTTCTGTTTTATAAAAGCAAAACATATAGGAAGTCATAAAGTGAGAAGCCTCCTTCCCATTCCTGTTCTCCATTAGTTTATAACCCTGTGATTCCAGAGAATTTCTGCACACATTCACGCAATTCTCTTCATTTTTCAAATACATGTAGTAGCATGCTACATACTAGTTTGTACTTTGCCTTTTCTTTTTAATTATGTATCTTGGGGATCTTGACACATTAGTAGCAAAAGCTACTTCATACTATGTAGGACTTCATTATGTGTGTTAGTCGCCCAGTTGTGTCCGACTCTTTTGCAACCCCATGGACTGTAGCCCACCAGGCTACTTGGTCCATGGGATTCTCCAGACAAGAGCACTGGAGTGGGCTGCCATTTCCTTCTCCAAAGACTTAATTATATAGATATACAATAATTTATTTAACAATTTAGCTACTGATGGACATCTAAGTTGCTTTTACTTTTCTGCTTATAATAAAACAATATTTCAGAGGTTAGTTCTGTCATTAACCATTTGTCATTTCACACATATGCACCATATATCTATAGGCTAAACTCCAAAAGTAAAAGTGCTGGGTCAAAGTAATTTTGATAGAAACTGCCAAGTTGTTAGTCATAAGGGCTGCACTCCCAACTTACACGCCAACTAGAATGTACCTATTTCCTTACATGCTTGCCCACAAACTTGCTATCAAACTTAAATTTTTGTCTATCTGACAGGTGACAAATGGCCTGAATATATATTTTTTATTAATTAAAAAAATTTACTTATTTATTTCTTTTTGGCTGTTCCAGGTTTTAATTGTGGTGCGCCAGCTCAATAGTTGCCCTGCAGCATGTGGGATCTCAGACCCCCGGCCAGCGACTAAACCCATGTTCCCTGCACGGCAAGGCAGATTCTTAACCACTGGACCACCAGAGAACATACTCGAGTATATTTTTATCTTCATTTCTTTTGTTGTGAGTGACGTGAGTGTCTTATCACAGGTTAAAGAGCTACTTATATTAATATTTCAATGAAAATGTTTAATTTACCTGCTTGTATGCCCTTATTTAACATATGTGCATTTTGCTTGTTGCAAAGGGTAGAGTTCGAGCTCCAGAAACTACTGGTAGAAGATGAAACAGAGTCAGAAGAGACATGGTCTGTCACCTGGAAAAACAAGAGAGATCCTGTTACCATTACTTGTGGTCAATGGCCTAGTTACCTACAGAATAAGAAAATATACAAGTCACCAAGAGCCCTTTCTAATCCAGTTCAAATGGTTGAGATGACATTGCCAGGAAGCTTGCAGCAATGTGAACATGCTACTACGTATTTTGTGATAGAGAGGTGGTAGCTGTAGTTACATACGGGCTCAAGCTGTTTCAAGAAGCTAAGACAAGACTGGGTATGTTCCCAGGACTTGAAAAGACTCTGAAGTGGGTGCTAGACAAAGATTAGCCTGGTGTGTCTTGAGAATGAAATTCTGAAGTGACACTACCACAGAACTGATAAGAAAGAGGGCAGAGGATAACTAAAGAGGCTGAGTGGTGAACTGCAGAGAGTGCTTTCCAGTAAGATCCAACTTAGGCATTTATTCAAGGATAAATGCCAAAAAGCTTAAAGGCCCTATGAGAAGTCCTAAATGTGAGGAATATAGCAAAAAGCACTTGAATATTTGAGCCCCAAAGGTTTTTTAGTTATATTCAGAGCAAGTAGAGCAATGAAGGGAGCTGATGGTGGAATGTTTGTGAATAAGCAAAAGATTACCAAAATATAGTAAAAAAAAAAAATTAATATAAAATGGTATTTCTTAAACTGGTTCATCACAACACTCTCCTGAGGAAGGATCCTAACCCAGAACAATGAATTGGAGGTTATAAGTGAGGGGTCTGGGAATCTACATTTTGAATAAATGCCAGGTGCCTGTCTGATTAAGGACGTTTGGTATAGTAAATTGAAGCCCAAGTCAGGAAAGGAAACAGAGTGTCTCCTTCCCTGAACTAGACAAACTACATTTCAGGACCTTCAGGGAACTTGCAACAGATCCAGCAGCAGAGGAGCTATGTTAAATGTCTGGAGACAGAAAATTAATGTTTCAAAAGATAAGCATAGCAAACTGCAGGCTTTAAAAATGATGATGTGTAAAAGTCTAGAATGGATCACAAACTGTATAATTTGCAAGCATATCCAGGTTAAAAAAAAAAAAAAGATCAGCAAATTTTAGCCAAGGTTCACTAAAGCAGGCAGAATAAAACCCTGCCAGTTTAGCCTTGTTTTTCCTAGTAGACATGGTCATTTAACTGGTAGACCAGACTATATAGCAGATAACTAGATTTGAATAAAACAACAAAACTTCTCATAGCATACTTGAGGGCAAGATGGAGTTACAGGGGCTGAAGGATAAGTTGATGGAACCAGCTTTCCCATATAAAACATCCAGAAGGGCCTAAACAGCTGTCAGGATCCCTAATAATAATAGGAATGATAGGCTAAATCAAACAAGGGATAATTGTAAAGCCTTACGCATCAGGCAGGAAGAATGGCAATAACTTTGATACAGTAGAAAAAGCTGTGAGTCTGGAGTCCAAATACCTAAACCAGTCTCAGATCTTCCCTTTACTAGCTGTCTCTACTTGAGCAAGCCATAATCTCTGTTGCCAGTTTCCCCATCTAGAAAAGGGAACAGCTGCATTCCTGAAATTACGGAAATGTTACAAAGAACAAATGATTTAGACACAAAAAAAATGTAAAAAGCTAATACAAAATTAGGAGACAAAGATCATGTTAAACCAATATGTATGAAAGTGTGGTGAGGCAGATTTGACTGACTGGTAATACACTATAATTTTTCTGCAGCTGTTTTTTTAAAAAGGGGAGAATAATTTACATACTAAAATGGACTTTCAATATAAATTGTCAAATACAAAAGGCAAAGTTGGCTGCCATTTCTGTGAAAAGGGAAGAAAATATATGCAATATATACAGTTACTTGCCTTTTATGTACAGAATATCTATGAAAAAAAAGAACCCAGATTGGGAAGGAAGAAGTAAAACTTTTTATTTGCAGATGACACGATGCTATCTGTAGAAAACACTAAGGAATCTACAAAGTATTAAAACAAAAAAGTTTAGCCAGATTGTAGAATATAAGGTCAACAAGATAAAAAATCAATTGTATTTCTATATTCTAGCAAGGTGCAATCTGAAAATAAAATTAAGGAAACAAACCACTCACAGTAGCAACAACAAGAATGAAATATCAGGGAATAAATTTAACAGAAGAGCAAGGCTTGTACAATGAAAACTATAAAACACTGGCGGGAGAAATTAAAGGTCTAAATAAGTTGTGAGATATTCCATGTATGTGGAATGGACAAAAGACTTGAATGGATATTTTACCAAAGATGATATAAAAGTGGCCAATAAACATATGAGAAGATTTCAACACTATCAGTCACGAGGGAAACGAACTGAAGTCACAGTGAGATGCCACCTTACACCCACGAGGATGGCTGTGACCAGAAAGATGTGCAGTGCTGAGTGTTGGCAGCGAAGTGGAGAAGCTGGAACCTTCACAACCTGCTGTTGAGAACGCAAAATGATACAGCTGCTTTGGAAGACACTTTGGAATTTTCTTAAAAACTAAACACAAACTTATCATATGACCCAGCAATTCCACTCCTAGGTATATACTCAAAAGAAATGATTCCACATAAAATTTTTTGTGTCCACACAAAAACGTCTACACAAACATTCATAGCAGTATTATTCATATTATTCCACCCCCCCAGTCAAACAATCCAAGTTTCCAACAACTGGCAGTCAGATAAACAAAATGTGGTAGAGCCACACAATACTAATCAGCAATAAAAAGGAGCACTGATACATACTATAAGGGTGAATCTTGAAAATATCCCTAAAAAGCTAGATACAAAAGACTAGCTATTATATAACTCCATTTATATGAAATATGCAGAAAAAAGGAACATGACAGTTTGTCTTGGGCTGGGAATGTGAATTGGTTATAAACAGGTATGAGACTTTTCTGGGTGACAAAAGTGTTCTAAAACTGAATTGTGGTGATGACTACATGGCTCTGTAAACTTACTTCAATAAAGCTGTTTAAAAATCTCTAAAGATATGCAAGAACTAGTAATACTGAGTAACTCTGAAAAGATGGGTGCCTAGGGAACAGGAGAGGGAAGATACTTTATCAAATACTTATATATTTTAAATTTTGTACCATGTAATTGTATTATCAGTTTAAAAAATGAGAATAAATAAAACAAAAATAAGGAAGTGTGGCAATAAAGGTTTAATGGCTTTGATGAGTTCAATAGGAGTAAAACATGTTTTATGTTTTATGCCATAGAAGTGTTCTAGTTTACAGAAAGTGAAAAGTGAAGTCGCTCAGTCCTGTCCGACTCTTTGCAACCCCATGGAC
This sequence comes from Odocoileus virginianus, assembly GCF_023699985.2. Lineage (NCBI taxonomy): Eukaryota > Metazoa > Chordata > Mammalia > Artiodactyla > Cervidae > Odocoileus > Odocoileus virginianus. The sequence goes on from NC_069675.1 coordinate 10,711,246, forward strand.
TGTAGCCTACCACACTCCTCTGTCCGTGGGATTCTCCAGGCAAGAATACTGGAGTGGGTTGCCATTTCCTTCTCCAGGGGATCTTCCCAATCCAGGGACTGAGCTTGGGTCTCTTGCATTGCAGGCAGATGCTTTACCAGTTTAGTTTACAGAAAGGAGAATGATAAATCTGCTGTCACTATCTAAGGCACAGCATATGTAATTCAAAGGGACATGTTTAAAAAGAGGGTATCAACAAATAGACCCAGAAGCTCCCAACTTAGGAAAGTGGAGTATAAAGGATGACCTGTGAGAAGTGGTTCAATGAGTGAAGGCCTGAGAGAAAATACTTCAGGGATGGAAGTGGGGGCCTGAGATGTAGATTAGATCTCTTTTCTGTGCCTTCAGAGGGCAGAACTGGGAACAGAGTCAGGAAATCTAATAACAGGCAGATTTTGGATCTTTTTAAAATATCAAAACCTTTGCCAACTAGTGCCTAGACAAATGAAATGAGATGCCAGTGAGCAGTGAGTGAGTGGTGGAGCTGTTGAAGCAGAGGCTGGAGCACCTCATGGGGCAGAGGCAGCAGTGTGGATGGTCCTTTCCAAAAACAAGTCTGAGGACCTCCTGCACTTCCAAAGTACACAACTGGTCATGGTATGCACCACTGGGTGTGAAAGAACACACGTCTACATCTGATTAAATGAGGAGTCTTGGTATGCATGTTTCTGCTTCCAGTTTAAATCTTTCTGATTAAGTTCATTCCTGCCTGTAAAAAGGTAAATATTTAAAAATAGAAAATAGTCTAAAAATAAATTCTTGCTCAACCAGATATATCTAGTTAACCCTCTAGTATGGTGAAAATCAAAAGGCCAGACAAAAACAAGTGTTTTCAAGGATATGGAGAAATGAGAACCTTCACATATTGATGCTTGGAATGCAAAATAGTAAACAATATTTTGCATAACAATCCGGTAGAGTCCCTCAGATGGTTAAATATAGACTTACCATATGATCCATAGTCTATCCACTTGTAGGCATATGCCCCAAAGAAATATAAGCTCTGTCCACATAGAAACTTGTACATGGATGTTCACAGCAGCTGTTAATAGGAGCCCCACAGTGGAAGAAATCTCAATGTCCATTAACTAATGAATAGCTAAGTAAAAAATGTATATTCATACAATGGAATATTATTTGGTCATACAAAGGAATGGATACATGCTACATTATAGATGACCTTTGAAAATATTAAGTGAAAGAAGCCAGTCACAAAAGATCACATATTATGTCCATTTACACAAAATGTTTAGAATAAAGAACTCAAGAGAGAGAGGAAAAAAAAGCAGATTAGTAACACAGCCAGGGAAGGGGCAAGAAATTGGAAGAAATGACTGGTAATGTGTATATGGTGTTTGTGGTAGGTATTGAAAACACCTTAAAATTAAATTGGGATGATGGTTGCACATCACTGTGAATATACTAAAACCCACTGAACTGTACACTTAAAATAGCTGAATTTTATGGTGTGTGAAACACCTCAAGAAAGCTATAAAATGTGTATATTCATGTATGCAAACTGAAATACAAGCAGATTATGAAGTCTTCATTTGGAGAAAAAATGCTGCTCATGCTTGGTGGTCTTATATCTTCTGTTACCGAACCAGGGATACAAGAACAAAGGAAGGTACCAACAATGTCATTTTCATATAATAGTGAACAGTCCTAACAAAAATGTGGGCACTGGATATTGTACATATGGTAGCACTGTATACACACTATGGCGAGAGCTAAGTGCAAATGGTTACAATGATGCAGTCATGCTATGTTGACTTTCTCAGATTCAAATAATAATCACAATTTACAGCCTTGCACTGTGTCTGACAATCTTCTATCCCAACAGGGGATAGAAGGTAATTTTTGCTGAATTCATTTACAGATGCTGTTGGTAACCACAATAATCCACCTCCCTTAGTGCAAGGGAGAGTCTTAGGCATCTCCTATAGTGATCTCAGCATCCCTCATGGCCTGGAGGTGAATCAGCCCACTCAGTTCTCTGCAGTTGGGCTTACACATAAAGATTTAAGTGACTACAAGTCAAATGACATTACCAGCTACCGTGGTTTTTAAGCTTTCTGCTGCAGAGTTGAAAAGAGATACATACTGGCTGACTTCTTCTGTTTTAATTTCTATTATTGTGAGAGTGAACTCACCTGTTGATGCCTGATTACAACTGGGAAAAAGGTAACTTCCACCATCTCAGAGATGTTTCAGGTTTTTTGTTGTACTTCTTAATTAAAATCTAGGTGAAATTCATTCCCATATTCATTGATCAGACACACCATCAGACAGACCCAGAAAAAAAGGTTTTCAAATACTTGTTTTTCAGGTGGAAACTGAGCTTAGGAAAACATACCAAATGTAGGAAAAAGTCTATGTTTTCTTACATGACTTCATATGGCTATTCTTCATGTATGAAGATTGTTACTGTTGACCTTCTGCCAGCAAGGTGCCTGCTGAGAGATACTTTTCTTTCAGAATGATGGATTTATGCTAATTCATTTATAACTACTGAAGTTTAGTACCAGAGATACACATTGATAAAGCAGAGTAAAAATCAGAAATATAGTCAACAGCACCCAAAGACAGTCTTTCTTGTGAAGTTTTTAGATATGTGCAGCTCAAACTGGCAACTGTAGATTCAATACTAAAACTTACTAACCAGTAAAAGATGACACAATCACAAAGTCTGTGCCCTCAAAATAACATTTTGACATAGATTTAATTCTGAGAGGCAAGATTAAATCTTAAGCAGAACTCAGGTGAGAACTATTACTCACCACTAGAAAATCAGAACAGGTCAATTATTTCTGCAAGTATGGTAGACGATAACTATAAAATATCCTGCCTCCTAAATTAAAAATGTATTGTGGCTGCAGAAAGGTCCTCAAAAATGTCTTTTCATACAAAAATGAATAAAGATGGCAGAGATGTAATGAATCTGGATAATGCCAAAATTCAAAGTAAGGCCATGAGACTGTAATGTTAAAATGCAGCAGCAGTACTTGTCATCAAAACTGAGGTTAAAAAATCTCTTAACAGGACCGTAAAGTTTTCCAGATAATGGTTGGGTTTGGGGTAGAGAAGAAAGAAAACCAAGAGCTGAAGACTTCAATTAACATATGGGAAAAACTAGAAGGTTAGAAAATGATCATTAAAATTTTATAGAGGGTGGTAGAGCTAGATGACATGAGTTTCAAAAATTATGGTCTGGAAGTGGTCCTCTCACTTTTTTTCTTCTCGGCATTCTCTCAGATCTTTCCTCTTGGCTTTAGTATTTATAAGGATTATGATCACCTTTACATGGATGGCTCTGAAATCTGTATTCCACTCATGAGGTCTTATATATCTATGGTTTTAGACATTTTCACTTGGATGCCCTGATCCAACTTCAAGTTTAATAAATAAAATTCCATATTTCATAAGTCAGAATTAGTTTCCTCTTCTTATAGCTCCATTTTGATTACCTTATCACACAGAATTTGAGTTGCTTTGGGCAGAAATTTCAAAAGAACCATGGCTAGTTAATTACCAAATCCAACTGATAAAAGCTCAGCTTAAAAACAATATTAATTTTTCTCATAAATTAACTTGTTAATATCACTATCTTATTTAAAAATCTGACAATTAGCTAAATATTAGGTAATAAAATTATACCTAGACACACCAAAATAAATTCCATGTGGATTAAGGATTTAAGTACATTGTCTTCTACCCTAAACATGATAAAACAACAACAAAAAAACCCCAAGGAGAATGCTTTCTTATAATCTTGAGGATGGAGAGACCTTTCTTAGCATGTGACAAATAAAGTTGGGTATACAACAATGCTATTACACCATTAGATGGTTTTAGACAGTGCGTGCTCAGTCATGTTAGATTCTTTGCGACTCTATGGACTGTATATAGCCCGCCAGGCTACTCTGTCCATGGAATTTCCCAGGCAAGAATACTGCAGTGGGTTACCATACTCTTGACTGATATCATATAATTAACGCTCAACAATTAATAAAAATTCTTCAGAGAAAAATGTGCAAAGTATATAGGAAGTTAATTCTCAAAATAAGAAATGTAACAAGCAACCTCTAAAATCTAATATTTAAAAATGTAATTTAAAGCAATGAGTTTTTTCACACATCAGATTCACAAATATTAGAAGGACTGATACTACTCAAACCTGTCAAAGGACTGAAGAAACATTCCTTTGTTTCTGGGCACATTCCTTTGTTGGTGGGCACATATATGTGTACAAACTTTCTGGAGGGCACATAGTTAGGGGTGGGAAGGTCTATAGATTTACTGATGGTCGTTTAAATTTTTGTTGTTAATGATCTACTTAGATATTTTCTTAGAAAATCATCCATCTAATTTAGGTTTTAAAATATATCAGCCTAAAGTTGCACATAGTAATCTTCTTTAAGAAAACCACATCTTTGACTGGAGTTATATCCTTCCAACCTGACCTTCCAACACTGACCCTTTTCCTATAGTCACAATAACTAAAGATTTGGTCTTTTTTTTTTTTAAGAGGAAGATCTTGGTTATATTGATCAATCTAGGGGACTGATTTTTAGAATCCTTACTTTTTAAAAATTATTTCCTAGTTGAATTTGCTCAACTAAAATATGAAAGGTTCTACATTTTCCTCTAAATATAGGTTTAGTCACATTCTGTAAGATTTCGATATTGCTTTTACTCTCATTAATGAAAAAAAAAATTCTACAATCTCAATTTTTAGTTATCCTATAGCCCAAAAGTTTAGAATATTTTAATGTTTCTTTAAAAAAAATTTTAAAAAAATTACAGCCATTAAATACCAACCTTACTGTATTGTGGTTAGAGAATATAAGCTTAGTTAGTAATATACTTTGGGGATTTATCAACATTTTGCCTAAGTGTACAGTTAATCTTTGTAAATATTCCAAGGGCATTTGGAATAACTGTGAATGCTGTGTTTTAGGAATAAAGTTTTATATAGATATCTTAAATCAGCACTGTTAATACTGCTATTAAAAACTATTTTATCTGTTATATCAAAATCTGATAAACAATTAAAATATTCCATCCTTGTACTTTTGTCACATTCCATATTATATTTGAATGAACATATAAATGCATTCTGGTTGTAAGCACAGCACAAATTTTGGCAGTCTCTGACAGACTCTTTCTTCCCTTGGAAATTACAGAGAGGAGATGGGGTAGATTCTCACAAAAAGTAACATTTAATTAAAAATGACCAAAAAACCCCTAACCTTTCAATGGTATAAAAACTTGTATTTCTAATCCAGCAAAACTATAAATTATTGACTGAAAAATCAAAATAAAGGAATTTTCATGCACTGAGGTAGAAATACAGGCTAGAAAGTAATTTGGTATTAATGCAGAAAATTATGTATATATATATAACTTATGATCCAAGAATTCCACTTCTGGATTTACATGCCAAAGATAGCCTCACAAGGTCCATAAGGCAGTATGAACAAGGATGTGCACCGCTGGTGTTTTGCATTGTCAGGCATTGACAACAACCTGGGTGTTAATTACAGGGAAAGGTAAACTGATAGAGGCACTCAATAGAGGACTGTGCAATGATCAGAAACCTGAATTAGATGTATGAATAGTAATATAGATGCATCTTAAAAATACAATACTTAGTGAAAATAACAAAAATAATGATATACATTTTATATAAGCTGAAAATACATGATAACCAAAGAATATACATTTTCTAAGAACTCTTCTAAGTCAGTGGCTCAGAGAGTTAAAGCATCTGCCTGCAATGCGGGAGACCTGGGTTTGATCCCTGGGTTGGAAAGATCCCCTGGAGAAGGAAATGGCAACCCACTCCAGTATTCTTGCCTGGAAAATCCCATGGACGGAGAAGCCTGGTGGGCTACAGTCCATGGGGTTGCAAAGAGTCGGACACGACTGAGCGACTTCACTTCACTTCTAAGTCAAAAGATATTTACATAGGCCAGTTGCATATAGGAGAGGAATGAGGATGGGATGTGGGAATCAAGTTTTTAAAAGAAACGCCATGAACCTAGGAGTATACTTAACTCAATCCTTGGCAGCTGAAGTTAAAAATTTATTTTATTTTGGCATAAAAACTGTGTATAGTACTTTTCTAATTCTATTCTATTACTCTGCTTCTTGAAGGATTTATGATGTCTAGATTGGAATTCAAATAGGCACTTTAGGCAGAAACTAGAACACAATGAGAAGCTTAAGAACTCTGTTTCCCAGCTCTTAACTAATGTTTTGTTTGTTTGCTCAGTCTGGCTGAGGTCACTTTTTAGTTAGTGCCACAAAATTTTTTTTATGTTTTCATATTAGAAAATACTTAATTCTTGTTTAAAAAAAACATGAAAAATTAAAAAGAAAAAAATGTATAAACCCACAATCTTAAAATAACCCGCTAATTTTTTGTTCCAGTTATATAAATACATGTGTATGTTACAGCTTGCTTTTTATCTCTTAACATATAATGAAATTTATTCTTGGGTTCAAATATACTGCCTTTGACTGTTGTTTCTCTCCATATATGTGTGACTGTGAAGAGTGATATGATATTAGACTGTTTTATAAAAATGTAAGAAACACCAGTAAACATTTAAGCACTACTAAAGCTATCATTTTATTCTCTCATGGATGTCTCCTTTGTAGTTAATGTTGTTCATTTGCCCAACCGCTGGTAACATGGGCAACTGGAAATAATGAGAGGTCAAAAACACAGAAAAAGCATTCATCTTTAGCTTTTCTTCATAAACAAAAACTGAATGTGACTTCTTTTGTACTGACAGTAGTAAACTATTCCTTTCCTTTGACCCAGTATACAACCCGACAGTGAGAGAGGGGAAAAGAAAAACAGAGAGGGAGAGAGCAGACAAGCAGAGCCAGAACCTGAAAGAGAGTGAGAAGGAAAGTAGCAGCAGAGACAGCGAGACAACAGACAGCATGAAGTGGGGCGGAAGGGAGCACAAGTGAACAGAACGTGGGCGCAGAGAGGCAGAAAGAACACCGACACAGACAGAGTGCAGAGATACTGTCCCAAGAAAGAGCATGAATTCCAGAGCGTGGGGGGAGTCTGCACAGGCCCAGCAAAGACAGGCAGAGGGAGAGAGTCAAAGAAAGAGCAGGCGTGGTCAAAGGAAGACGGGAAGAAAAGCAGGCACTGGTAGTTATTCCTTCTACTGAGTCTCAAGCCCTCACAGGTACACGTCCTGGGTACACATGTCCAGGGGAAAAAAGCATTAGCATATCTAAGGACACCTGGGTTAAAGATAAGATAGGCAATTCAAAAAAGAAATACAGAAAAGAAAATGAAAACTCAGTAGGTGTGATCAATCAGGATAGATACCGTATTTCTGGCCTATGTGGCAAATATTAACAAGAATGCTACTGGCAGGTATTGAATCAACATTTTAAGAGGATAATTTAGTAGTGTGGATTAAACATTGTTCATGTAAGTACTTGGTAACCCCAAAATTCTATGTTTAGAAATGTATCTCTAGGAAAGAAAAATTCATAAAGATGTACCAAGACTACCCACCAAAGTGTAAATTATGATAAAGTGCAAAAAAAACCTTAAAACTAACTAACTATTGTATTTATACAATGGAACTCATAAAGCTATTAAAAATGACTAATAAATCTTTATTGGCATAGAAAGATGTCTATATGTTAAATGTAGAGTTTCAAAACAATATACATAGTATGATTTCATTTTTTTTGGGACCATTGTTTCTCTCCATATAAGAAAATGATTGTGAAGACTAATATGAAATCAGCCGGTTTTATAAAAATGTAAGAAACACTGATAAACATTTAATTGGACAGTAATAAAGGTCTCATTTATGCTGTCACAGAGGTTTCTTCATTTGATATTTAGCTTCATTAGAATGCCGACCAAGCAGATCCAGGGTAAGCAGTAGGTGTGTGCAACATAAAATATAAACCTGGAAGCTTATTTACGAAAATGTTAATCATGACTATTTCAGGATGGTGAGAATTATGAGTGATTTCCAAGGTCTTCATATTTTATGTATTAAACTCTTTATATTTAGTTATCTTTCCACTTTTATATTAAAAAGTAATAAAATAATATCTTTTTTGACAAAAATAGGTGTTACTAAACAGAAGAGAAAGATGTAAAGTGGTTGACATCAACAAAAGCTATCATGACAGGCAAGTCCTCCACTACAGTCCATGATAAGCACAGTTTTAGCTGAGAAGAAGCCTACAGAAAAAGAGGTGAATATGAAAGAAAGAAGAAAAAAAAATCCTAAGAAAACAGATAATGAATTTTGGAAAATATGATAGCACAGAGACAGGCTTAATGAACCTCTTTCATAACTGAAATACACAAACAAAAACCATCAAAAAGTGAAAAAAGTATTCAGAATCTAGGGAACAGACTCAACTCATGCCACAAAATTCCAGAAATGATTTCTGAAAAAACAACTTGGGAATAAATTTAGGAAGCCACCACAAAGCTCTTCCTACACAAAGGATCATACAGAAAGGTAAAAGGTGAGTCACCTGAATTCAAAATATCCCACTGGTATCTCAGAAAAGGGACTGATTATAATAAGCGGCCCAGGAGAAATAACAGGTCTCCCAAGTGGAGACACGTCCCCACAGTTCACAACTACTGAGCCCCTGCACCTGGAGACTGTGCTCCACAATGAGAGAAGCCATCACAAGCCAGTGTATCGCAACGCAGAGTAAGTTCCCACTTGCTGCAACTACGGAGTGTGGCTGCCCAGCAAACAAAGACCCAGTGCAATCAAAAATAAAGAAAGAAAGAAAAGAAAAAGAATTTGTGTTTTCACTTTAGAGAAAATTTAAAAAGAATATGGACTTAATGAAATAGATCCAAGATAAGCTGGGAAAACAGGGGGAGATTAACAGGTTGTTGACAAAATTAACACAATTCATTAAAAAGTTAATGAATAGATGCCATATGCTGGAAAACCAATGCCAGGCATCAAAGGAAAAAACTGAAAACTGTAATTATGTCATTATATCACTGCAGAATTAGTTTATGCAAGATAAAACAGAAATTTGATTTAAAAAAAAAATAAAGAAAACTTAGCCAGTGCAGCAGAGTACAGTTTAAAAAGGTCTCCTGAAATGTAGAGAAAAAGATGAAGGGAATGGAAATAATTAGAATGCAAGAAGAGGATTATATATGTGGCACTGGTCCCAATACTCACTTGTAAGAGAGAAAACAGGTTGAGAGGAAAGGGAAAAAACATTCTAGGATACAATTTTTTAAAAGTTTTTGCTGAAATTAAAAGTAAATCTGAATATACAAGGGATACAGAGTTACTTGGTACCAGAAAAAAAATTAATATCCAGAATACATAAAGCAAAAGTGACAGAAATACAGGGAGACAAAGACAATTCAACAGTAATAGCTAGAGACTGCAATGTAACACTTTCAAAACGCATAGAAAAATTTGACCAGCCAATAAGGAAATTGAAGGCTTGAATAACACTATAAATCAAGTAGATCTAGAGACATATACCTAATACTCCAACCTATGGAGGCAGGATACACATTCTTCTTGAGGGCATATGTAATGTTCTCCAGAAGAGACCATATGCTAGGTCAAAATAGTCACATTACATTTACAAATCATACACAGTATTACTATGTTCTCTGATCACAATGGAATGAAATTAGAAATCAACAAGGAACTCTGAAAATTTCAGAAATAATAGAAATTAAACAACACACTCTTAACTGCCAATGCTTAAAGACAAAATCACAAGGGCAATTAGAAAATACTTTGAGATGAATGAAAATGAAAGCAAAATGTAACCAAACTTATGGGATGCAGTGAAGGCAGAGCTTATAGAAATTTGTACCTCTAAATGTATATATTAAAAAAAGCAAGATTTCAAATCTATAACCTCATCTTCCACCTTAAGAAGCCAGAAAATGAAGAGCAAATAAAATCCAAAGCAGGCAAAATGAAGGAAATTATGTAGATTAGAATGAAAATATATGAATCAGAGAATCAAAAAAAAAAAAGAGAGAAAATAAAAGAAATCAAAAGTTTGTTCTTTGAATAGATCCAAAAACTAGACAAATTTTAGCTAGACTCACCAAGGGGAAAAAAAGGGAAAATGTAAATCATTATAAATTAAGAATGAACCAGGGGGTGTTACTATCAATCACACAGAAATTAAAAAGGATCATAAGGGAATATTATGAACAATTTTATGTCAACAAATTAGATAACCTCGATAAAACAGACAATTTCTTAAAAACAACCTACCCAAACTGACTCAAGCAAAAACAGAAAATCTAAACTATAATAAGGAAAGAGACTGAGTCAGTAATCAGAAAACATCCAACAAAGAAAAGCCCAAGCTTGTATTTCACTGGTAAATTCTAAAAAAACCATTTATAGAAGAATTAACAATAAGTACTCACAAACTTAAAAAACAACAACTTCAACAAGAGGGCTTCCTTGGTGACTCAGGGGTAAAGAATCTGACTGCTAATGCAGGAGACACAGGATTGATTCCTGATCTAGGAACATCCCACACGTTGTGGAGCTACTAAGCCCATGTGTCACAACTATCGAGCCTGTGTCCTAGAGGCCGGGAACCAAAACTGCTGAGCCCATGCGTCCCAGCTACTGAAGGACACACGCTCAAGGCCGTGTGCTCTGCAACGAGAAGCCACTGCAATGAGAAGCCCACGTACTGCAGCTAGAGGGTAGCCCCTGCCTGCCACAACGAGAGAAAACCCTGCGCGGCCCTGAAGACCCAGCACAGCCAAAAAGAAGAAAAAACAAGGAGGGTCACTTCCCAATTCATCCTACGAGGACAGTATTACCTTGAGAAAAAAAGGCTAAGATATAATAAAACTACAGACCAGTACCCCTTATCAGTAAAGAAGGAAAATCTTCAACAAAATACTAGGAAACTGAATCCAGCAACACAGAAGAATTATACATCAAAATTAAAAGGGATTTATCTAGGGAAGGCAGGGTTGGTTTCATATATGATTATCAGTCAATGTAATACACAATATTAATAAAGAAAGAAAACATATTATCATTTCATTATACATAGATAAAACATATGGCAAAAACCAAAACCCTTCCATAATAAAAACACTCAACAGGGACTTCCCTGGTGGTCCAGTGGTTAAGACTCTGCCCTTTTACTGCAGGAGGTACAGATTAGACTAGCTGGAGAACTAAGATCAGGCATGCTCTGTAGTGTGGCCAAAAAGTAAAAAAATGAAAAAAAAAAGAAAAATAAACAAAATAGGAATAGAAGAGAATTCCCTCAATCTGACAGAGCATTTATAAAAATCTCAGCAGAGTAAACATCATCCTTAATGAGCAGAAAGATTTCTCCCTAAAATCAGGCATAAGACAAGGATACTCATTCTTGCCATTTCTATTCAAGATTACACTGGAGGTTCTAGCAAGGGAAACTAGGCAACAAAAACAGATAAATGACATGATATTGGAAAGGAAAACAATCTCTATTTGCAGATGACACAATATTCTACATGAACACAGGTAACTCAAACATACTCAAACTTATAAACAAGTTCAACAAAGCTGCAGTGACCAATAAGCAAGTTCAACAAAGCTGCAGTGACCAAAATAAATATGAAAAAAATCAGTAGATTCCTGTACAGTTCAGTTTAGCTGCTCAGTCATGTTTGACTCTGGGTGACCCCATGGACTGCAGCATGCCAGGCTTCCCTGTCCATCACCAACTCCTGGAGCTTGCTCAAACTCATGTCCATTTAGTTGGTGATACCATCCAACCATCTCATCCTCTGTCATTCCCCTCTCCTCCTGCCTTCAATCTTTCCCAGCATCAGGGTCACTTCCAATGAGTCAGTTCTTTTGCTTGTTACACTTGTTCGTCTACATTAACAAGGAAAAGTCCCAAACTGAACTTCAGAAAACTAGTTATGTTGGTTATTAAAAAGAATAAAGAATAAAATACTCAATATACTTTTAACAAAAGAAGTACCAAACTACAAAGAAGTGGAAACTACAAACATCATTGAAAGAAATTAAAGATGACCTAAGTAAGCAGAAAGACATCCCATGTTCTTGGATTAGAATATTTAATATCATTAGAGTAATAATATTCCCTAAATTCTTCTACAGTTTCAATGCAATCCCTCCCCAAGATTCAAGTTGTCTAGTTTTTTCTTTGGGGCAGAAACTGACAAGCTGATCTGAAAATTCCTATGACCGAAAAATAATAAGCTTGAAAAGGAAAAAACAAAGTTGGAGGATTCACACTAATTAGACAGTGTTGTAGTGGAATAGAGAGAGACATAGGTTAGTGGTTAGAAATAAACCCTTACATTTATAACTTTATCATTAAAAAAATTAAAAAAAAATTTTTTTTTCTTTTATGATCAACTGGTTTTTGCCAAGGGTGCCCAGAGAATTCAATGGAGGAAAGAATAGTCTTTGCAACAAATGGTACTAACTGGATATCTACAGGCAAAAGAATGGAATTGTACTATCTCAACACCACATACAAAAATTAACTAAAAAATGTTCGTCAAACTAAAAGTAAGAACTAAAGTTATGAAACTTTTAGAAGAAACAAAAAAGAGTAAATCTTTTATAACCATGGGTTAGATAACAGTTTTAGATATTATACAAAAAGAAGGGACAAAAGAAATAACAGATAAATTGAACGTTTTTGTCAAAACTAAAACTTTTGTACCACAAGTAATATCATCAAGAAAGTGAAAAGCAAGTCACAGAATGTAAGAAAACATAAGGGACTTATATTCAGAATAGACAAAGAAACAGTAATAAAATGACAAATAACTCAAGTTTAAAATGGGCCAAGGAATCTGCATAGATATTTCTCTAAAGAAAATATACAAATGGCCATCAGGCATATGAAAAAATGCTCAATATCAGTAGCTGTTAGGGAAATGCAAATTAAAATCACAGTGACATAACTCTTCACATCCATAAGATGGCTATTATCAAATGACAGAAAACAAGTGTTGATGAAGATGTAGAAAAACTGGAATATGATCTAGGTGCAGCCACTAGATGCAGAAGCAAAATGGTGCAGCCACTTTCAAAAACACTTTGGCAGTTACTCAAAAGCTTAAACAGAGTTACTACATGATTTAGCAATTCTATACCTAGGTATATACACACCTAAGAAAATCGAGGAAAGAGGTTGACACAAAAATTTGTACATTAATGTTCACTGCAGCATTTTTCATAATGGCTAAAAGAGCAGAAACAATCCAAACGTGTCCAACAACTCATGAATAAACATGTTGTACATGCATATGAAATACTGTATGTTCGGCCATAATAAACAACAACTGACTCATGCTACAAAATGAACCTTGAAAAAATTAAGGAGAGGCTAGGAAACGACTGCTAATGAGCATGGAATTTCATTCTGGTATGAGAAGGTGGTTCTGGAATTAGTGGTGATGGTTGTACTTTAAAAGAATGAATTGTAGCGCTTCCCCGGTAGCTCAATGGTGAAGAGTCCGCCTGCCAATGCAGGGACACTGGTTTGATCCCTGGTCCAGGAAGAACCCACAGGCCTCAGAGCAACTAAGCCTGTGCCCCGTAATTACAGAATCCTGTGCTCTAGAGCCCAGGAGATACAAATACTGAGCCCATGTGCTGCAGCTACTGAAACCCATGAGGCCAAGAGCCTGTGCTCCACAAGTGAAACTATCAAAGAGAGAAGCCCATGCACGGCAACTAGAGAGTAACTCTCAACTCGCCACAGCTAGAGAAAAGCCCGTGCAGCAACGGAGACCCAGCAGAGATAAAAACATAATTAATTTAAAAAAAGAATGAATTGTAAGGTACGTAAATTTTATTTTTTGACAAACAATGAGACATACCCTGGGAAAGTAAGAAAACAAATTTTAAAAACCTGAGAACAATCCAGGATCCAACATAGGGAAAAAAAAATCATGGTTGCATCTGGCACAGATATATTACACGTAAGCACCCAGAAAAGGAGGAGCAAAATTAACTGAGTTCTGAATTAAAGATTATTACTGGGACTTCCCCGGTGGTCCAGTGGTTAAGAATCTGCCTTGCAACGCAAGGGTTCGATTCCTGGGAGGGAACTAAGATCCCACATGCTACATAGCAACTAAGCCTGAATGCCACATCTAGAGTCCATCTGCCGCAATGAAAGATCCGGCACTGTACAATGAAGATCCGTGTGCTGCAACTAAGAGCTGAGACAGCCAAATAAATAAATACATATTCTAAAAAACTGTTCAAAAGGTTTATAGCCAAACAAGTTGTTATTCCTATACAAAGGTGACAGAATGATAATCTCAAAATAAATACTGGTACACTGGGGGAAGTATGTTGTATGTGGGGAGAAGTAGGGCAAGCACAACCAACTTCTGAATTCTTTCTGTAATAGTGGAGTCAATAGATACTAACTTCATTTCTGACAGTGATACATTTGAGATAGTGGCTTAAGCATATTTGTTAGTTACACAGCTGCTAAATTAGCAAAAAAAAAAACCTCAAAGAAATCTTATACCAATGAAAAAAATTGAAAACTGTAAGAAATCACTAAAAGTGATTCTTTTAAAAGATAAGAAACACTGAAGAACTAAGACAATTTTGGAAAAGAACAACAAGGTTGGAGGATCCGCACTTCCCAATTTCAAAACAGTAATACAACAGTGAAATACGGGCATAAAGACAAGTAAATCAACAGACTAGAACAGACAGACAGAAATAAACCTTTGTGTCATGTGGTCAGATGATCTACGATCAAAGGATCTCTGACTCTGGACAAGGGACCAAGATCACTCAATGGGAAAAGAGTAATTTTCTTAACAAACAGTGCTGGGAAAACTGGATATCCACACACTCTTAAAAAGAATGAAGCTGGAACCTTACTTTATAGCATATACAAAAATTACCTTGAAACAAATTAAAGACCTAAAACCATAAAATTCTTGGGAGAACACATTAGGGGAAAGCTTCATGGCACTGGACTTGGTAATGATTTCAAAAGCATAGGAAGCCAAAGTAACAGTCAACAGCTGGCATTGCATCAACATTAAAAATTTCTGTGCATCAAAGAACACAATCAAAAAAGGTGAAAAGGTAACTCACTGATTGGGAGAAAAATTTATAAATCATGTATGTGATAAAAGGTTAATACTCAGAATACATAAAGAACTTCTACAACTCAGTGACCAAAAAATAAATAACATGATTCAAGAACGGGCAAAGTATTTGGACAGATGTTTTTCCAAAGACGTTTTTCCAAAGATGATATATGAATGGTCAAGAAGCATGTAAAAAGATGTTCAATACAGGTAATCATGAAAGAAGTGCAAAGCAAAACTGTAAGATATCACTTCACACATATTAGGATGCCACTATTAAAAAAAACAGAAAATAACAAGTGTTGGCAAAGATGTGGAGAAAGTGGAACCGTTCTGTCTTGTTAGTGGGGATCTAAAATGGTGCAGCCACTGTGGAAAACAAGTATAGTAGTTCCTCAAATAGTTAAAAACAGAATTACCATGTAACAGAACCATTCCACTTCTGGATGTACATCCACAAAAACTGAAAGCAGGATCTTGAACGGATATTAGTACACTCATGTTCACAGCATCATTATTCACAACAGTCTAAAGGTAGAAGCAACACAAATATCTACTGATGGATGAATAAACAAAATGTGGTATACACACACATTGCAGTATTATTCAGTTTTTGTTTTTTTTTTTAAAAAGACAATCCTGTCAGATGGTACAACACTGATGGTCCCTGAGGAAATGTTGAGGGATATAAACCTGCTACTTAAGGATAAATCCTGTATCCCACCTAGATGAGGTGACTAGTGTCGTCAGATTCTTAAGATACTGAAAGTAGAACAGTGGTTGGTTAAGGGTGCAGCACAAGGTGGTATATATTTAATATCACTGAACTATACCATGCACAAAAATAAATTCAAAGTGGATTAAAGACAAATGTAGGAACTGAAACTACAACCAAAAAGACAAAACTTCCTGAAGAAAACATAGGCAGTGAGCTATATGACGCTGGTCTCAGTACTTTTTTTTGGATGTATCTTCTCAGGCATGGGAAACAAAACCAAAAATAAACAAATGAGACTACATCAAATTAAAGAGCTTTTCCACAGCAAAGGGAACCATCAAGAAAAAGCAAAGGCCATCTACTGGATGGAGAAGATAACTGCAAGCAATTTACTGGAGAAGGGGTTAGTACCCAAAATAGGCAAAGGATCTGAATAGACATTTTTGCAAAGAAGACATGCAGATGGCCAAGAAGCACATGAAAAGATGCTCAACATCACTAATCATCAGTAAAATAAAAAGCAAAAGTATAATGGGATATCATCTAACACATGTCAGAATGACAGCAAAATACAACAAATAACAATGTTGACAATGATGTAGAGAAAACAGGATGCTCATGCGCTATTGGTGGGAATGTAAACTGGTGCAGCCGTTAGGGAAAACATGGAGGTTCCCCACAAAATTAAAAACAGAACTACCACATGACCCAACAATTAACTTATGGGTACTTTTAAAAGAAAACAAAAACACTATAATTTAAAGAGATAAATCCACTACTATATTCACTGGAGCATTATTTACAATAGCCAAGATATGGAAGCATAAGAATTCTTATCACAAGGAAAATATTTTTTTCTATTTCTTTAACTTTGTATCTATATGAGATGATGGATGTTCACTAAACTTACTGTGATAATCATTTCATGATTTATACATCGTGTGAAATGCCAGGCTGGATGAATCACAAGCTAGAATCAAAATTGCCAGAAGTAACAACAACCTCAGATATGCAGATGAGAACACCCTAACGGCAGAAATAGAAGAAGAACTAAAGAGCCTCTTGATGAAGGTTAAAGAGGAGAGTTTAAAGGCTGGCTTAAAACTCAACATTCAAAAAACTACGATCATGGCATCTGATTACTTCATGGCCAATAGAAGGGGAAAAAGTGGCAACAGTGACATTTTCTTGGCTCCAAAATCACTGCGGATGGTGACTGCAGCCATGAAATTAAAAGACAATTGCTCCTTGGAAGAAAATCTATGACAAACCTAAACAGTGTATTATAAAACAGAGCCATCATTTTGCCTACAAAGGTCCATATAGTCAAAGCTATGGTTTTTCCAGTAGTCATGTATGGATGTGAGAATTGGGCTATAAAGAATGATGAGTGCTGAAGAATTGGAACTGAGATGTTGGAGAAGACTCTTGAGAGTCCCTTGGACTGCAAGGAGATCAATCAGTTAATCCAAAGGAAACCTGAATATTCACTGGAAGGACTGGTGCTGAAGCTCTAATTTGGCCACTTGATGTGTAGAGCTGACTCATTGGAAAAAACCGTGATATTGGGAAAGACTGAAGGCAACAGAAAAGGAGAGCAGAGGATGAGATGGCTAGAAAGAATCACTGACTCAATGGATGGAAATATGAGCAAACTCCAGGAGACAGTGGAGGACAGAGGAGCCTGGCCTGTTGCAGTCCACAGGATCACAGAGAGTCAGACATGACTTAGCAACTGAAGAACAATAAAAGACAAATCATTATGCTGTACTCAAACAGACATGTCAATTATATCTCAATCAAACTGGAAGAAAAATAACTTATAACACTTGTACATTGACAACTACAAAACACTGCTGGAAGACATTAAACATCTAAATAAATTAAAAGACATGCTGTGTTCATGGACTGGAAGATAGTATCATTAGGATGGCATTAAGCCCTAAAGCAAACTACCTATTAAATGCAATTAATATCAAAATTCCAATGACATTTTCAGCAGAAATGAAAAAGCTGATCCTAAAACTCATATGGAGACATAAGACCCCGACTGGCCCAAAGTGTCTTTAAAAAAAAAAAAAAAAATTGTAAGGCTAACACTTCTCAGTTTTAAAATTTACTGGTAGTCCAGTGGTTGAGAATCAGCCTTGCAATATAGGGAATGTGGGTTCAACCCCTGGTCAGGGAACAAAGATCCCACATGCTGTGAAGCAACTTAAGCACCAAAACTACTGATGCCTGTGCTCTACAACAAAGGGCCCTGCATGACACAACGAAGATCCTGCTTGCCACAACTAAGACCCAAGGCAGCCAAATAAAAACAAATAAATAAATATTTTTAAAAAACCCCAAAACTTACTACCAAAACTACAGCAATCAAATCAGTGTAGTAATGGCATATAGATATGCATGTAGATCAAAGGAACAGAATTTAGAGCCTAGAAATAAACCCTCACATCTGTGGTCAATGGTGTCAGGACCATTCAAAAGGAAAGAACAGTCTCAACAACTGGTGCTGGGACAACCGGATATCAATGTGGAAAGGAATGATGTTTGACTTCTGTGCTGTGCTGTGCTGAGCCACTCAGTCATGTCCGACTCTTTGCAACCCTATGGACCATAGCCCGCCAGGCTCCTCTGTTACTGGGGATTCTCCAGGCAAGAATACTAGAGTGGGTTGCCATGCCCTCCTCCAGAGGATCTTCCCAACCTAGGGATCAAATCCAGGTCTCCTGCAATGCAGGCAGATTCTTTACCATCTGAGCCACGAGGGAAGCCCAAGAATACTGGAGTGGGTAGCCTACCCCTTCTCCAGGGGAACTGTCTGACCGAGGAGTCTAATCAGGGTCTCCTGCATTGCAGGCGGATTCTTTACCAGTTGAGCTACCAGGGAAGTCTGTTTGACCCCTACCTCACACCATATAGATAAATTAACTCAGTACACATCTAAGATGCAAGTAAGAGAACTAAAAGTATAAAATTCTTGAAAAAAATAAATGGACAAATCCTCATGACTCTGGATTTGGCAATGGTTTCTTAAAGATGACACCAAAAGCACAAGCAACAAAAGAAAAGATAGGCACACTGGGGCTTCATTAAACATAAAATGCTATGCAGCAAAGAATAGTGAGTGGAAAACACATATTTGCAGATTACACATCTGATAAGATTCCACAATCCAGAATATATAAAGAACTCTTACAACTCAAAAACATTAAGGACAAACAATTAAAAAGTGGACAAAGACCTGAACAGATGTTTTTCTAAGGAAGATATAAAAATGATCGAGTACATAAAAAGGTACTTTAACACCATTAGTCATTATGGAAAGGGAAAGGCAAAACAAACCACAATGAAAATAATGGTGAATATGAGATACAACTTTGTATCTACTGGGATGGCAAAAAAAAAAAAAAGGTAGAGTGTTGGTGAATGTGGAGAAGCTGGAACCATTAGAAATTGTTGGTGGGTATGTCAAATGAGGTAGCCACTGTGGAAAACAGTTTGAAGGTTTCTGAATAAGCTTAGAATTACTGGGTTGGCCAGAAAATTCAAGTTCTTCCATAACCTCTTATGGAAAAACCTGAATGAACTTTTTGGAAAACCCAGTACCATATGACCCAGTAGTATTTCCAACTCCTACGTATATACCCACAAGAACTATATGTAGGTGTTTAAAAACTTGTACACAAATGTTCATGTTGGGTCTATTCACAATAGCCAAAAGGTGGAAACAACTCAAATGTCCATGAATAGATGAATAGATAAATAAAATGTGGTCTAAACAAATATTATTATTCAGCCATAAAAGGCAATGAACTACTGACAGATGCTAGGACATGAAGAAATCTCAGAAGATTATCCTATAAGTCAAAGAAGCCTGAGAGAAAGATCACATATGATGTGATTCCAATTAAATGAAATAACCTAAGTAGAAAAGTTCACAGAAACACGAAGTAGACTCCTGTGGTTGTCAGGGACTGGGAGGAAGGAGAAGAGAGTGACTGCTTAACGAGGTTTCTCCTAGGGTGATGAAAAGTTCTGGAACTAGACGTGGTGACAGCTGTAAAACACTGTGAATATATTTAGTACCATGGAATTGTACACTTCAAAATGATAAAACTGTAAACTTTATGCTGTATATTTTACTACACTCCCCCCCTCCCAAAAATGCTCTATCTGCATCCTTTCCCCTATCTCCTCTATGGAACAAAATGCCTCAATCCTGTCTTTCTCTGTTCTTTGCTTACTTAAAAAAAAAATCTTACTGTACTATTTATACATGTAAGTATTGTCATTAAATACCTACCAAAAACTCAATTATGAGAAATAATTTATGGTAAATGTATGAATGTTTTGTGCCTTCTTCCCACTAGACGAGTGGTCTCAAAATTGTTTTAATTATGGAGTTCTACTGATTAAATATTTCTGAGCAGAAATTATTACTTATAAATTATGTATTATTGCTGTATTTATATATTGTAAAACACAGACAAAATAGAAACTTTAAAAGGTTCATATTCCAATGAACCATTTTGCAAGTATCCTTATTTGGAGAGCACTTCTCCAAATAAATTCTATCTTGGGTTAAAGTGATGGTCTCCATCTACTGACCCTGTAAAATCTGCCTTTATGGAATTCTCTAAATGAAGGCCATATTAGCCTCATATGACTACTGTTACTGAGAACATATTTTAAGGACTCCGTTGAGGATTTTGTTACACCACAATGCCTTTTTGAGGACAGATGAAATTTCTCTTAAGTCTTTAGAACCAGAGATATCTGTACTGCTCTTGAAAATTTTGTTTTTCTATTAGAGTTATGTAATTGATCACAAAATTCTACCAATATTAACTGGCAGAAAACATAAAGCAAAATTTGTGACTCACTTTTAGGAAGCATATCCACAAGGTATCAACTTGTCTTCCCATTACTCTTATTTATTCACTCATTTGTTTTAAACATCACGTTGTAGCTCACTCCACCCTGGCTTCAATCTAACTTTCTATCATTCCAATTCTTCATCTACTTAAGAAAATCATATTACTTATATATGTATGTGTGAATGTATATGTGTGCTTAAAAGAACCTCAAAATTTCTTAAAAGATAGGGAGGAATGAATAAACAAAATCAACAGGCAAAGAGAAAGCAGGCAATATTGTTCAGAATGAAGGTCATTCTAACCCTGAAATTCCCCTGTACCAAGGGTATACACTTTGCAGATTCTGAAGCATTTAGCAGCAAAGCCTTTCATCCAAAGGGTAATTTGTAAATGAGTGTTGATGAAAAGAATGACAACTCACAATAGCACTGTACTACACTTTCTCACTCTTTTCCAGTTGGTAAGAAATATTATAGGGAGGAAAGGGCAATTGGCTTTTTTTCACCTGTGTGCAAAGCTTAACGAAAGAAGTCCATGAAAAAGACAGTCACATTGCCAGATGGAATTTGTAGCCGTGTACCTGGATGTGTTTCCTTCTGGTGTGCTCTGAAGTAATTTGAGGATAACCTGTATTCAACGCTTTCTTGTTTTTCTTGCTCCGCTTCTCAAGGTATCTCCTCTGATGGTCGGTGATACTGCTGTATAATTTAATTCGCCTGGGTGACAAACAAACTCTTTCATGGCCAAAAGCATGGATCAATCGGGCAGTGTCAATGGTGGAAATTGAGCTGCTCCTCTCATGCAAAGTTATTTCCTTATCTGTTTGGGTCAATATATCTGATTCCACAGGAGAAGTGGTGGTAGAAAGGATGTTGGTGGCTGTATCCGTGAGCAGCTCACTATCCTCTGAGTGTCTAGAATCTGAAGAAGTGTTATTTATATAATGAAAACCTGGCTGTTTTCTCAGGATGTATTTATCAAACTTAAACTGTTCAATTTTAATTTGATTGGACCTCCCAGCTTGATGAGTAGAAAGACTCTTACTTTTTTTAAGATCACCTGTGTTTTTATGGCATTTCTCCAGGCTTTTATACCGTTTCTTTTTCTGAAGCTTGTTTCTCTGCTGTTGCTGTTTATCACTCCATTCCTTAACATCTTGCTCCCCTCTGCTGTCATCCTGCGTACTTTCTGAGGGCTGGAGAGAATGTGTGATGGGGTGCTGAAGAAGTTTAGCCAAACGATCAAGTCGCTCCACCAAGGAAAGCTCCTTCTTGGCACTGAACTGAGGTTTCTGTTGCTTCTGTCGTTCCTGATATTTGTTCCAGAGCTCATTCAAAGTCACAGTGTGCTCGGATGTTAGCTCTGTGGTGGCCTTAGGATCCCTTTTTACATCATTAATTTGTTTGGCAGATTTTGGAAAATCTCTAGCCTGACTTTTAGTAGCATGCTTCAATTCCTTGTTTTCCAAGTTTACATTGATACTGAGGCTCTCTATTCTGGTATAATCTGTCTTTGTCTTTTCCGTATTTTGACAAGGGGAAGGAAGACATGTGTATTCTCTTTGTTTGTCTGGATGATGTTGAAAGAAATCTTTCCAAGAATGCCTCATGAAAACACTTCTTCCTAAGGATTCATGGCAAAAATCATGATCACTTGATAGGTGCACTGGGTGATGAAAATAAAACTTAGCTGATCTGAATACCGAATGGGTAGTATTTTCAAATTCCGAATGACATCTGGATTCTGAAAAGGAGGAAAAAAGAAACAAAGATTTTGAAGTACTTTCAAAATATCTGCATTCCATTTAGAAATAGTATTCACATTTAATTCTTTATATACAAAACAAAGACTGAAGGAAATAACGGTTTCTATAGGTCAGGGATGCAGTTAGGCAAGAGTGGGCAGCCCTCGACCCTTTCCTGGACTACGAGGCCATCAGCTTAGCCTCCCTTTCCGCAGCAAAGGGAAGGTGAAAAGTTAACTCCATGATGACCAGACTGTATCCATGAAATAAGCTGCCACAATTCTGAGAACTGGCCTCAAAGAAATGGGAACAAACTGACCCTGGAATTGAAGACTAACTATACTTAAAAGTCAAGATGATGCTGATCAAACCACTGCATAACCAATTTCAAGACGGCTGTCAGAGCTGACTGCAGTTTCTGCATGTAGTCCCCTCCTTCCATGTATATACCCTGAAACCTCTTACCCACTGGTTATCAGTGGGGCAGTCAGCCTTTGGACATAAGTCTCACCCACCCTCCCCCTGGTCTGCTAGCCTCCAAAAGAAAGCAAACTTTCCTTTCCATAAAAAGAAAAAAGAATGGTTTATATAAAGACTCAGAAAATTCACTGCCTGTACAAAGGATTCATGCTGTGTGCCTCGTGCCCACACCGGCATGGTAGTACTTCAAGAGACTCGGGGTCAAAAGACCCAGGTTCTGGGCTGGATTCTGCCACAAACTGGCTATACGACCTTGCAGAGGGCACTCTGGTTATTGGGATTGTAACAGCAGCTGTTATCTATCACTGATTATAAGATATGCTCTACCTGTTTTTTTCTCTCATAAAATTTATAGAGAGGTATTACTAACCTCATTTTCAGCAAAGAAACCTGAGACTTCATTTTTATCATCAGTAATTAAATGGATAATATTTTCAAAAATGCTAACTCGTTACATGTTTTACAGCCCAGGAAAATTCCTTTTTTGTGAAATATCTTCACCCCTCCCTCCACACAGATGATACCACTCTAATGGCAGAAAAGTGAAGAAGAACTAAAGAGCCTCGTGATGAGGGTGAAAGAGTTGAGTGAAGACACTTGCTCCTTGGAAGAAAAGCTATGACAATCCCAGACAGCATATTAAAACCCAGAGGCATTGCTTTGGCCACAAAGGTCCTTCTAGTCAAAGCTATGGTTTTTCCAATAGTCATGTATGGATGTGGGGCTTCCCTGGTGGTTCAGATTGTAATGAACCAGTTTGTGATGCAGAGACCCAGGTTCGATCCCAGGAAGATACCCTGGAGAAGGGAACGGCAACCCACTCCCGTAGTCTTGCCTGAGGAATTCTATGGACACAAGAATCTGGCAGGCAACAGTCCATGGGGTCATGAAGAGTCGGACATGACTGAGCAACTAACATACATGCACGGATGTAAGACCTGGACCATAAAGAAGGCTGAGCACTGAAAAATTGATGCTTTCGACTGTAATGCTGGAGAACTTGAGAGTCCTTTGAACTGCAAGATGATCAACCCAGTCAACCCTAAACAAAATCAACCCTGAATATTCACTGAAGTATTGATGTTGAAGCTGAAACTCCAATACTTTGGCCACTTGATATGCAGAGTCAACTCACTGGAAAAGACCCTGATGCTGGGAAAGACTGAAGGCAAAAGGAGAAGGGGGCAGCAGAGGGTGTGATGGTTAGACAGCATCACCAAATAAATGGACATGATTCAAGCAAACTCCAGGAGGTAGTGAAGGACAGGGGTGCCCGGCGTGCTGTAGTCCACAAGGCTGCGAAGTCAGACAAGACTTAGTGACTGAACAACAATGCTCACCAGAATTAAGTGGAAACATGTGGACACTGGTGCTTGGGGGCACACATGCTCTAACGCTCTCTCTTATAGCCCCTATCCCACCACCCAGTCCCATTACCTGCAATATCTATCTGTAAGGATTTCTTTTCTTCTGACCAGGCTTCCTTAGGAACCTTCCTCTTACTATGGACCTCCTCTTTCTGTTTAATGGCTTTAGTGTCTTGTAGTTGAGTTGAGTGCTGTGAAGCAGCAGCAGTACTGGAACCTAAGAGAGGAAAAAGAAGACTGTAAGTTGACAAAATTTATTTTAAAATACCTTTCAAACATCTACCCTGGGTTGGGAAGATCCCCTGGAGAAGGGAAAGGCTACCCATTCCAGTATTCTGGCCTAGAGAACTCCATGGACTCTACAGTCCATGGGGTCACAAAGAGTCAGACACGACTGAGCGACTTTCACTTTCCACTTTCACTAGCGTGAGAAGACAGTTAAGATGGATAAACACTGAGAGTGAAAGAGAAAGACATCTTGGGGAAAGGTGACTACATATGAAAAAAACGGAATCAGGAAAGCAACTCAACACCTAAGAAACAGAACAATTATATAATTTATTTGATTACAGAATTTGTAAGCACTGAAAAGTTGTTTGGGAGCCAATTCTACTATTCTAAAAGACTAGTCTAAACACGTTTATTTTTTATTTTTAAAGGCAATGAAAACTTTTTGATGTGGAGATTAACATGATCAAAACTTATTTTGAAGCACTGATTTAGCTACAGCAAAAAAGGGGGTAAATTTTTCAAGTTTTGCCCAGAATACATATAAGTTCTGAAAAAGAAGCAATACACACAAAAAAAGAGAAGTGGCTAATTATATTACAAAATATGTTTCAATATTTATAACTGTGGCAGAAACTACCAGCTGTCTTCTGAAATTGATTTTCCTCTGCCTGTAAAATAGAACCTGACTTAGCTGGGCATATGTTTACAAGAATAGAGATTATATTTCCCAGCCTCCGTGGCATCACAGGTTGGTGTGACCATATGAATAACTCTGGCCAACAGGATGGGAGGGGAATGATACAATTAAATTTTGACAAGTATTTAAAGGAAGAAGTATACTTTTTTCTCTTCCTGTTTTCCTTTCTACTGGCTGGAATATGGGTCTGATGGCTACAGTATGAGAATGGAGGCTAAAACGTTGAAGCAACAGGAGAGAAAGAGCTTTCTACCTGGTAGTCTATCTTCTTTAAGCCAATGTCTTTTTTGTTTTGTTTTGATCTCTGAGAGCTAAAGCTAATCCTAACTTAAACACACTTGAAGAGGCATTTTTAATTAGTACAGTCCTACTGAAGTGTTTTAATTGAGTAGGTAGTTAGGAAGTAAACAAGCTAAATTCCTGAAGAACAAAAGCCTATGTATGACAATGTTATTAAAGAGGCAGCATCTCATGGCAACAAATATTTTTATCAGTAGTATTTTTAAAAAGCCATTATGTGAATTTATGGCAATCAGATTAATTTGTGTACAATATACACAGAATTCTCCAAAAATATCTCAAAGAGCTTTAAAAATGTTAATTTCACCTGCCAGTGCATACCAAAGGTTGCAGCTAATATTCTATTTCAGAAGAACAAGATGGAGGAGGGTTGAAGACAACTGGATAACACTTTTCTATTTATTGATATATTCATTTTAGAAGGCCAGAAGAAAATAAAAGGCAGATAATTCAGTTCCTCTACCTGTGGTATCTTTCTGCAAGGATTCTTTTTCTTCAGAGCCAGCAGTCTTGGTCACTGCCTTTTCAGTGTAGATCTCCTTTTCTCGGTTTTTGTCTGAGAGGTCCTCATCCCCAGTGATGAGAACTTGAACTTGAGCATCTGGAATAATGATGTAATTTGATCCCATGGAGAAGGAAAAGGTAACACCAGAACATAATACACCATTCTCCCCCAAAACAAAACCTCTTTATACACCAGAGAAAAAAGCATCTCACAGGCTCAACCACATAAAACCTGTGGCAGTTCTGACGACCTTATGACAGTTTTGGGGAGTTTGGAAAACTTCCCATATTTTTCTGTGTACAATCATTTTAAATAAAATCTGCTCTTTGCTGATTTGATGCAACAGTAAGGAAAAAAAGGGGGGGGGGGGTCCAGATCAGGTATCTTTCAAAGTAGAAAAGTAGGTCTGAACAACCTTTCAAGTTCTGTGGCCTATTCAAAGTTTTTGTCACTTAGGGGGCAAATTCTGACATTTCATATATTACTAGAAAAAATTTATATCACCTAGATTTTATATACAGTACTCATGTAATTTTTAAAAATCTGAAGTTAAATTTGTCTAATACTTTCTATTCCCTTTTTCTTGGTCATATTTGCTAGAGATTTATCTACTTTATTTGTCTTTTAAAGTCAGTTTTTTTGTGTGTATGAGAAAGTGTATGAGAAGTGCAAAATTATGTTGGTAAATAAATTAAAAATCACCAATACAACAACTAGGATACAGTTACCAAGCAGTTAATAATGGTTATATATATATTTTTTTAAACAATGGATTGACAAGAGATTAATTTTCTATCTCTAAGAACAGATATTTTTAAAGAAAGCAACAGAAAGGTAACAGAGCTTACTAAAAATACCATAATGGACACCAATGTGTCTATCATAGAGCTTAAAAAATAAAACATTACAGATAGAGTGATATAGTGATAAAGATACTCTATGTGAAGGCTCAATAATACCATTTTCAGCAGCAACCTTAAGCTCAATTTAGAATCTGCCCATTTCAAGGATGTTTTTGAATTTAATGTATTGTTTTGCATGTCTTTCTTTAAACTTTATATAAAGGTTGTAATACTCTGAGCACATTTAAGTAACTTGTATTTTACACTCCAAATTATGATTGGAGGATTTACTCATAATGACTATAATTAATTCATTCTCAATGTTACACAGAATTCTATTCAATTAGTGTATCAAGTCATCTGTTGATAAACTTTAGGCTATTTCTATTTCTTTAATATTAAAAAGCATTACAGTGACCCAGAGGGATCGGGTAGACAGGGAGGTGGGAGGGGGGACCGGGATGGGGAATACATGTAAATCCATGGCTAATTCATTTCAATGTATGACAAAAACCACTGCAATGTTGTAAAGTAATTAGCCTCCAACTAATAAAAATAAATGAAAAAAAAAAAAAAAAAGCATTACAGTGAGGACAGTTGTAAACTTTCTTTGTAGGATGCACGAACTGCAAATATCCTCTCAGTCTGTGTCTTGTCTTTGTTAGGATGTCTTTTGGTGTACAAAATTTTTAAATAATATCATATTTATTTTACTTTCATGGTCTGTGCTTTGCAGGTGTCATTTAATAAACCAGTATTTCATGGTAAAAACAGAGTCATCTAAATTCTAAAAGCTTACCGTTTTCCTTTTTACATTTAATATCACTTGGACTACGCTTTTGTTTAGTTAGGAGTAGGGCTTCCTTGCTGGCTCAGATGGTAAAGAACCTGCCTGCAATGTGGGAGACCTGGGTTTGTTTGATCCCTGGGTTGGGAAGATCCCCTGGAGGAGGGCATGGCAACCCACTCCAGTGTTCTTGCCTGGAGAATCCCCAGGGACAGAGGAACCTGGCTGGTTACAGTCCCTAGGGTCCCAGAGTTGGACACCAATGAGTGACTAAGCACACACTACACAGGGATCTATCAGCTCTTATTTTCTCTTACACATATAATCAGTGGCCAAAACACTATTGACTAGTTCACCCCCTCTCCAGGATATGTCATCTGTGGCATATAGTAAGTTTACACATTCATGGGTGTGTTTCTGGTCAACACATTGCTCCACTTTTGTTTATTACTACATATTAGGTCTTAAATATGTTTTATACATACACACACATATGCACACAGTAAGTCTCTTGATATCTGGTATGGCAAGTTCCCTACCTTATTCTTTAAATGTACTTCTTGATTTTGAAAAAACTTGGAATCAGCCTGTCAAGTCCCACGAAAAATTCTACTGGAATTTTGAGTAGTGATGCATTGAGTTTACTTAGCGTTCCTTACTGTAATTCAGTGAAGCTTAATCATTTTCTATGTCCTTTGTTAGTCATTTCTAAGTACTTATTTTTTGTTGTTTTTAAAAAACATATCTTAAAAATACCTTCTGTGTTATGTCTCAGAAGACACATACCAAATATTGCACAGAGAATTCAGTGAATTGTTAAAAAAGTGAACATGTACCAGGGTTTTAAAAAAAAACCTGGCTAGAAGTATACATGCTCCCCTCATTCTTTCTTCCAATCTCCCCCAGGCTGATAATTAACAGCCCATTTTAAATGCAACGAACTACTTGTATTTCTGAACTTGCTGTAAATAGAAAAAAGAGCACATAGCCTTATGTCTTCTTCTCTCATGTTGTATTTGTAAGATCCATTAAGTGTTAAAACATATTTGTCCTTTACTTAGTCTCATTTTCTGGTTAGTATTCAACAATGTTAATACAATTCATCCATACTACTGGAAAAATAATGTGCATTTGGTAATTTCCAGTTTGAAGCTATTATAAGAACTGCTGTAAAGAATATTCACGTGTCTCTCCTGGTGCTCATGCACATCCTCTTCGGTGGAGTATATAATTAGGATCAGAATTGCTCGATTATGCTCTTGTATAACTTAGTAGATAATGGCAAATTGCTTCCCAAGGTCACTCTACCAATTTACATTCTCACCAGTAGTGAATAAATACTGCTTGTTTTATATTCTTACCAGCACAGTACTGACTTTTTTATTTCAGCCATTCTAATGGGTATGCAGAGA
Source organism: Odocoileus virginianus (assembly GCF_023699985.2). Lineage (NCBI taxonomy): Eukaryota > Metazoa > Chordata > Mammalia > Artiodactyla > Cervidae > Odocoileus > Odocoileus virginianus. Next base: position 10,740,390 of record NC_069675.1, read on the forward strand.
GATCTTATTGTGATCCTAATTTGCAAATCCCTGCTGACAATCAGGTTGAGTATTTTTGCATATGTTCATTGGCTATTTGATATTCTCTTTTATATAGTACCTATTCAAGTACTTTTGTCCTTTTCAAAAATTGGATTGCCTACCTTTTTCACATTGATTTGTATCAGTTCATTTTATACTCTGGATAGAAGTCCTCTGTGAGATACATATTGAAAACATCTTCCCCACTCTGTGGCTTGCCTTTTACTCTCTCATTTGGTGGTTAATTAATAGAATACCTTAATTTCATGTGATATATTTGTCAATATTTTCTTTTGTGGTTACTATTTTTAGGGGCTGGGGATTCGATTTAATAAATCTTTTCCCATTCCAAGATTATGAAGACATACTCCTCTGTATTTTCTTGCAGAAAACTGACCTATTTCATCTACCTATGCATTCAATATTTAAATCTATGAAGTATATGGAATTGATTTTGATGTGTAGTGAAGTGGGGGGGGGGGGGTCAGTGTTCTTTTTTTTTCCTCCCTAATATCCAATTTACCTAACAGAATTTTACTAAAAAATCATCTTTTCCCCACGGTACTGCAGTGGTAGCTTTATCATCAATCGGGTGTCCGCATATATGTGAATCTGTTTCTGGAGTATTCTCTACTCTGGTCAGTCTGTTTATCCTTGTGCCAACATCACACTGTCTTGATTACTACAGCTTTGTAATAAGTTTTAATACTTGGCAGTGTAAATCCTCTAGATATGTTCTATTTCAATTTTTTATTATTTATATTCAAGGGTATAACTTTACCCTAAGTATCACTTTGGCTATCTTCTATACATTTTGATATCAGAGTTTTAAATATATTGCAACTTTCAGTATTACTTTAACTTCTGAGTTACTTAGAATTACAATTTTAAATTTTCAAATACATGGTTATTGTATTAGTATATGTATATAATATTTATATATTTGTATATTAGTTTCCTAGGGCTGCCACAGTAAATTATTACCAACTTAGTGGCTTAAAACAAAATACATTTATTCTCCCACATATCTGGAGTCAAGTGACAGCAGGAACACGCTCTCTCAAAAGGCTATCTGGGAGAACTCATCCTTGTCTCTTCCAGCTCCTAATGATCCCTAGTGCGCCCTGGCTTAAGGCAGCACAACTCCAATCTTTGCTTTTGTCTTTACACAGCTTCCTCTCCTATTCACTAAGTACACGAATCACTGGATTTAAGGTTCACTCTAAATCCAGGATGATTTAACCTAAAGATCTTTAACTAATGACATCTGCAAGTAACATGACATACTGAAGTTCTCAGTGAACATGAATTTTGGGGGAATACTATTCAACCCATAACACACAGATTTTTGTTTTGTTATTACAAGTTTTTATTGTTGATTTCTAATTTGGCTATAGTACAGTCAAAGAAGCTGTTCTGTTTGAACATCCATTCTTTAAAAGCAACAACTTCATCAATTTTTCTAAGTGTTTAACCTGTTCTTTAAAAAAATGCAAAGTTCTCAATAAATCAAATTTTAAAATTCCATTGTCTAAATCTTCTCTAACTTTAATTTTTCTGTTTTTATTTTTTCCCCTTTTATTATTAAAACCCTTGTGTGGAGGGCTGCCATTAAACAGAACTCAAGAAGGGAGCTTCTCTGCTTCTTAGGAAACCCACCCAGAAGCAGGTTATCTATGAATGGTCTAGAACCTGACAGGTGAGGGGGTGGCTGCCTTTCTGGCTATACTGCACTGTCCAAAACCAAGCTAGGCATGCCACACCACACCCCCGGGGATGTGGGCAGCAGCCTGCCAGAGGGGGACCAGCTATCTGAACCCACCAAGGCTTCCATGGTGCTGCCTTATGGTTCTACCTCAGCAGGATTCTAGAGGTGTACAGTCTTAAATCTCACAGATGGTAGCTTTGTCCAACTGGCTTCTCAGCCAAGCACATACACTTTAATCCTCTTTTCTGCATCTCTCAGTTTCTGATGGATATGAACTGTTGGGTTTACCTATATCTTCCTGTCATTTTTCCTGCATACAAGTTTGAGTACATGAAAATAAGTTCAAACTTTACCTTGCTGGTTGGTATATTTGAGCCTTTTTTTACTGCAAGGGAAACTCGTGTGTGCATGCATGTGTGCGCGCTCTGTCGCCTAGTCATGTCTGACTCTTTGTGACCCCATGGATGGGAGCCTGCCAGGTTCCTCTGTCAATGGGATTCTCCAGGCAAGAATACTAGAGTTGCCATTTCCTACTCCTATATATAGATATAGGCATGTGTGTGTGTGTGTATATAAAATTCATAATTATATATAAATTATAGTTTCATAATTATACATAATTATATAATATATAAAATATAATTATGTTACATACTATATCTTATAATTAATATATATTATTAGTAGGAGTATTCCTATTCCTATATATACATATAGGAGTACATATATATATATAATATATATATAATTTTTTGGCCTCGAATTTTATTTTGTCAATATTAGCACTGCTCGCTACATTTTCTTTGGTTACTATTTGCCAAATATATCTTTTTCCATCTCTTTTATGTTTTGGGAGGTAACGCAAAATAAACAGTAATCTAATAAAAATATCAGACAAATGGTTTTGAAAGTCAAATAGTTTCATTAAGCTTATAACAGAAATCAACAGTTTTCAAATACCACCAATTCATTTAGTCATTTCTTCCAGTATCACTAGCCTTGTTTCCAAATAACATGTTTCATATTGTTGTATCCTTTTTAGTTCCAGAAAATTTTTTATTTTCTTCTATGATCAACAAGGAATTACCTTTTAGAAAACTTTCCTGTCACACCCATATTCCCTCATTCTACCTTTTGAAGTTTTAACCCTATACTAATGTTCAGTGTTTATATATTATGTAAATAAGAGTCATGATTTAATCAATATTCAGTTTCTATGTGATTGTGTTATGTTTCTATTATTTACAGTTAAACCAACTAGAATACTGTAATCATATTTGTTTTCTTTTACAATGCTTTGCTTTTCCTGAGGAGTTAACAATGCCTGTTTTTACATTTAAGTTTCTCTATACCATCCCTCCATCACCCTTATGAATGGAAACAGAACCGAAAACCCCTCCCAAACGCAGGCAGCCGCGTCAGGCAGGCCCTCGGCCTGGCCCTCCGCACAGCCTCTGCGGGAACTTACTCCAGACCTCCTGCACCACTGCTGCAGCGGCAATTACTTTCCCCGCTCTCCTATGTTGACCTCATTTTCTTCATTCTATGTTGTCCTTTAAAAAAACTAAATCTTTAATTTGAATGAAATAATTTTCCCTCAGAATTTCAAGGCATTATTCCTTTAGTTTCCAGTCCTGTGTATTACTTTTCTTTTTTAACTGGAGTACAGTCAGTTTACAGTGTTGTATTAAGTTTCTACTATACAGCAAAATGAATAAGCTAAACGTATACATATATCCCCCTGTTTGGGGATTTCCTTCTCATTTAGGTCACCACAGACCACTGAATAGAGTTCCCTGTGCTATATAGTAGGTACTCATTACTTATCTATTTTATAGATAGTATCAATAGTGCATGTATTATTTTTAAAAAGTTTAACGTCAGTCTAATATCCATTTCTTTATAGGGTACTTGTTTTCTTTTTGGAAGCTTTTAGAATCTCCTCTTGCCAGTGTACCAAAATTTCAAACAGTCATGTGCCTTGATGTGGATTTTTATGTACATAATAGTTCCTATTAATACGAAAATTCATATCCTTCACTTTTGGGATCTATTTCTATACTAGTCCTTTGACTCCTTCTTTTTTACCTTCTCTATCTTCTGTATGGAACACCTGTCTTTTGATGATGACCCTTTGGAGTCAATCTTGAATTGCCTTTTCATGGTTTTTTTTTTTTCTTTTCCCCTCTTTTTACGTTCTATTTCCTATCAGATTCTCTTACTTTTATATTCCAATCCTTCTGAGATTTTAATTTCTGATACATTTAATGGGTTCACTTAGCTGGTATACAAAAGTAACTATTCAGTTTTCCCCAGCAGGTATCTTCTCCCTATCCTTCTTAATCCTTTAAAGTGAGAGGTTTTAAGGCTGGGCTTCTGCCATGGTTAATCAGGAGGGCTTTCCCTTAGGATGTAAAGTCTGAAGTAGACCAACAATAATAGTAACAGTAGATCCCTATAGGAAGTGGGAAGTTACAGGGGTCCCTCAGGTAACAAAGCCCAACTTTATTTCAAATACAACATCCTTACCAAATGCAACCTCGAGGTAAGTTATTATGGAGACTTCTAATGGAGTTCCCTTAATCTATCACTTTTTGCTTCCTGTCAATTTTTGCATACCCACCTTCTTCACAAGTGTCTAACAGTGGGATCACAGGGTTACCTATATGAACCAAACTGCCACTAGTATATAGCTAGCATATGAGAGTTTTCATTTATGAACTACATTTTGAAAAAATATTTGCCTTTTTATTTACTTGGCAGCCTCAGTGCTAACTGGCAGATGAGCTTATTTCATTTCAAAAGACCTCAGAATGCTTTTGAGTGCAACAAAAAGTTATCTGGAAGAATGTCTGCACTTTAGCAAGCAGCCTTTCATTTGGTTTCCTCATTAAAGTACTAACACCATCACATGAAGTCATTAACACTATGCCAAAACTAGAACATAGAGCCAGCAACCCTTGTTTGAATATTGCCCCAGGATTAGTACCTCCTATCTGGCTAATAGCTATGAACATGAATAAAAAACTGTAAATGTAACAAAGTAACATATGTAAGTACACATGTAGAGTTTTTGGTGGCTCCTGGAATTTTCATTTAATAAAAACTATTGTGTATCAATTAAAGAAGCACAATATCAGTAATGCAGAGGGGAAAAAAAAATCAAGGAGATTCCTAAAGTTTGATTTTATAATATATTCATTGCTCCATTGACTTTGAACCACTCATATGTTCACCTGATCAGAAATTTCTAGTTGGCTGATGTGAAAGCTATTAACCTTTGCAATTTATTAAATAAAAAATTTAATCACACACAAAAAAGCTTTTATAAAACATTGGGGCCTTTATCTGGGAATAAGAATGAAGACCCAAGATCAGTGAATGAAGCAGACTGAGTCTGAGACTCACGCGGACTGACGCAGACAGAAGAATGTATATCCTTTCTGCAGAAGACAGTCATGCCTCAGGGTTCACTGATAATTGCCAAGAAGGAACACAAGCTGAATGCAACCAGATAGTCTGACTTTTCAAAGGAAGCCCAAAATCTTATTTTTAAATGCTGGCAGCAAAATTAAAAAAAAATTCAAAACAACATGTAAGCCACAGATTTTCCTGCTGAATCCAATTGATGAGATATTTATACCATCTGACAGATAAATTCATGAAGCATTTTAATCAAGACTTTCTATGGATTTTAGTCTTTAAAACATTTAATTGGATATAATTTCATTTCAAAAGCTGCAATATCGTTTCCATAGTGGAACTAAAGTTTATTGTTTTCAAAAATTTGAAGCATTTAAAAAGATTTTATATTTTCCTTCTTGTACATACCCAATAAAACACCTAGGAGAAAAGTTCGCATTAATGAAGTAGAAAAAAAAGAAAGGATAATACTCCCACTTAGGACAAATATGAGAAAAAAAAAAAAGGTCACAAAACACACAAAGCCACTCCAGTCACCTGCATTATCTTTCTGAAAGGGTTTTTTCCCCATTAACAAGGATGCCTTAGTTACCGCCCTCTTACTGTAGATGCCCTCTTTATGTTTAATGTTAACAGTGTCTGCCAGGTCATCATCCCTTGTGCCCAGCACCTGAGCCGGGAAATCTGGAGCAATGGCATCATTGGATCCTACAGAAAAATGGGAAAGTAGTACAGTTAATGTAAGTACAGATGTGAATTTAAAGAAAAAAAATTACCTCTTAAACCACTTCCATAAAAAAGGCACTACCAAGGGAGTGTTATAGGGTAATTAGGAGACATCAGTCAGACCGAAGCTGTGAGAAATGTACAATATTGCAACAGTATAGTGGAGAAGCAAATGACATAAGAGGAGACATATAAAGCAGAATATCAGTTCGGAAGGGAGATCAAATTCTAGCTCAGGAATGTTTTCAGAAGAGGAGAAACAGATTGCAGGTAGGGACTTTTTGAAATACGAAGGGGAAGGAAGAAAGAAAAGCACTTTAGGTAGAGGTTATGGCATTAGCAAAGACAAGGAAAACTGTAAATAAGAAAATCAGATACTTCTGTGGTCACACATTAAAGAGAGTGGTGGGAGATATTAAAAAGTAACTGGGACAAAATTCAGTGGGGCATAGAGTCCCAACTAAAGGGGGTAATAATAAAGGGAAATACAATCAGTCACATTTTAGGAAGGTTAATCTGATAATAATACAAAATATTATAAGGAAAATTTTATGTGATAAATATAAGATGTGAATATAAGATTTTTTTAAAAAATACATTTCAGATTCAAGTCAATGTATGGCAAAAACCACTATAACACTGTAAAGTAATTAGTCTCCAACTAATAAAAAGGAAAAAAAAAAAAAGTCCACTAATATAGGAACTGATAAGAAGTTTACCCATGTCACAAAGAAGAGGCAAAAGAACATCTCTGGATATGTAAGAGTTTGTAGTAACTATAGAATTATCTTCTACAAAAATGTTTTTTTTTTTCCTTCTTATCTGATACTCCATATCTCACGCACTTTGTAAGCACTGAAAAGGTATATGGCCAAAAAAGCTGAGTAAGTATCAGTCCAGGTGGTTCAGTGGTAAAGAATCTGCCTGACAAGCAGGACATGCGGGTTCAATCCCTGGGTGGGACAATTCCCTGGAGAAGGAAATGGCAACCCACTACAATTCTTGCCTGGAAGAGCCTCACGGGCTACAGTCCCTGGGGACGCAAAAGAGTCAGACATGACTTAGGGATTAAATCACCACCACCACAAGTATGAGTCCATTAGTATAGTATAAATATGCCATGAGGAATATTTCAGGACAGACTGCAAGAATCCTATGAAGCCCTCTGGGTCATATGTCCATTGAGCTTTTCTTTGCTTCTGTGGCATCACTTTCTTTTATTTGCTTCCTATCCTTCAGGTAAATCCTCACTGTTCTTTCTTCAACTAAAACTCTCAATGCTGGAGTTCCTGAAGGGGTCAGAACTGGGTTCTCTTCTCTTCCTGGACGAACTCAACAATCACCAATGTATAGAACTCTATGTTGATGACCAACAAATATATATCTCTAGCTGGAACCTTTCTTCTGAGCTTCAGATTCTAGTACTTGGGACACAACTAGCCTCTACAGCATCTGGGGGAGAAACTGTTGTAGCAAAAACAGAAATGACACTTTTCTCAAATAAAAATTAGAGTTTTCTGATAAACAAGGAAAATAAGGAGCGAACAGGCTGGGGAAACAACATAAACAGGCCTGAAAGAGTTAAGCAATCTTGGCTTACTCTTTAGTGTTACTACTAACAAATGTAGCTAGACTTGTCCTTCACAAAGCCAAACAAAGCTAATGACTCTTTGACTCCATATGAATTACTCTGCACCTGGCATTCTTCTCCCCCTACACTCTCTCAGTAGCATTCTGTATTCTAAAAAGAAGGTTAGGATCAATAACTTGAGGGAGAGGCAGGCCCAGCTGCTGAGCTGCCTGATGCCAGCTGTGGCCCTTTTTGAAATTTTGCAAAGGAAAAAAAAAAAATGCAAGGGACACCCCTGGTAGTCCAGTGGTTAAGAAGTCACTTTCCAATGCAGGTGATGTGGTCCAGAAACTAAGATCCCACATGAAAGTGAAAGTGTAAGTCACTCAGTCAAGTCTGACCCTATGACCCCAGGGACTTCAGCCCACCAAGCTCCTCTGTTCATGAAATTCCCTAGGCACAAATACTGGAGTGTGTGGCTATTCCCTTCTCCAGGGAATCTTTCCCACCCAAGGATCAAACTCAGGTCTCCGTACTGCAGGCAGATTCTTTACTGTCTGAGCCACAGGGAAGTGGTGTACCTTGAGGCAACTGGTCCCTTGGGCCGCAAACCACTGAGCCCACGCGCCGCAACTAGATAGAAGCCCACACAGTGCATCTAAGATGCAGACAAAAGCAAACAGATAAGTTTTTTTAAAATGCAAGACCTTCATTGTGATTCTCTCCCTACTACCCAAAGAAAAGGGGCATAGTTCTTGAGACACTAGCCTGTTGTATTTTCCCCTTTGCTGCACAATGAAAGAATAAAGCCATCTCTCTCCTCCTCCAAAATTGTCTCTGTATTTCTGTTGGGCATCAAGGCACAGAAAGCCAAGAATTTGGCAACAAAATTAGAAAAAGACTTCCTTTCCTCATTAAAAAAAATTGTTTTTATGTATTATGGAACAACACAAACAACTGTACATGAGGTTTTCTTCACCACTTCCCTTTATTTTCCAAGAGAGGTGATTATGTCAGGTTCAGAGGTGGGGAAGAATAAAGTTCCTGAGAGCAGTAGGTATATATAAGAGAATCAACCTCATTGGAGCCAAGAGGCGGTTGAAAGAGAATGCAGCCACACAATATGTATGCATACTTATTTTCCTACATCTGTGTTCAGCTGTAAAATGTATCAAAATAAGTACAGATTAATGGTTGGGACAGGAAGAAAGCCCAGAACTCTTAACAGGAGATTTGGAATCTTTACACCCACCTGGATATTTTCATAAAAAATAGCATATGTTTATGATGTGCCATATTCTACATAGTGCACTTGTATACAAACACATCCGTAAACCAACTCTGTCTAAATTCAACTGCAGATTTAACATCTCCACATGGATGTAGAAGTATCACTTTTAATATGTCCAAAGCAGGTATCTTGACCATCTTTCCCAAATCTGCTTCTTCCTCAGGCTTCTCCATCTCAGTAAATGTCACCTTTTTTTAACCTAGTTGCTGATTCTAGAAAACTAGAAAGCATTCTTTTTTTTTAACCTCCTCTCCCTCACTCTCCATATTTTATTACCAAGTCCAGGAGGAACTATTTCCTAAAAATAACTTGAATGTTTCCATTTCTCTCCATCTCTGTCATCATCCCTCTAATCCTAGATGCTACACTCTCTGATACTGACTATTGCAACAGCCTTTAGGTAACTAGTATCCTCATTTCCACTTCTTGACTCTCACCTGAACTTCCTACTTTTCATTCATAAGCCATCCTCCACGTAGCAGACTGAAAAAATTACAAATGTAAATCAAATGGTAATTGCCAACTGGAAGAAAGTTCAAATGCCTTGATATAGTTTACACAATCCTGCCTCATCTTGAGCCTAGCTATGTTTAACCAAATCTAGCCACAGCTCTGCTTTACCCACAATGCCTTCTTCTCATTTGTCAAATGCATCAAACTTCCCCGTTTCTGGAGCTCAGCCCATATTGTTCCCTCCGGCCAGAGCACTTTCACTCCTCACTCTGTCTGCCCAATTGACCTATATCTTCTAGATCTCAGTTCTACAGTTTCTTCTTTAGCAAGGTCTTCATGAGCTCCTAAAATTTAACTGGATCTTCTTATTCTCTTATTTTCTTAATGCATGATTTGCAATTTATGTACTTAATTGTTTCTATTTGTTCATATCTAACTCCCCACTTGAACATAATCAGAGGGGACATGTTTATTTTGCGCAACCCTATGAATGTAGCACCTAGTATAGTATCTGTCAGGAATACTGGGTCGATACTTAAAATTGTTAGATCACATAATAATTCTATGTTTAATTTTTTGAGGAACCGCTATACAGTTTTCCATAGTTGCTACATCAATACCATTCAGTTCAGTTCAGTTGCTCAGTCGTGTTGAACTCTTTGTGACCCCATGAATCGCAGCATGCCAGGCCTCCCTGTCCATCAAACTCCCGTAGTTTACTCAAATTCATGCCCATCGAGTCGGTGATGCCATCCAGCCATCTCATCCTCTGTCGTCCCCTTCTCCTCCTGCCCCCAGTCCCTCCCAGCATCAGGGTCTTTTCCAATGAGTCAGCTCTTCACATGAGGTGGCCAAAGTATTGGAGTTTCAGCTTCAACATCAGTCCTCCCAATGAACACCCAGGACTGATCTCCTTTAGGATGGACTGGTTGGATCTCCTTGGAGTCCAAGGGACTCTCAAGAGTCTTCTCCAACACCACAGTTCAAAAACATCAATTTTTCGGCATTCAGCTTTCTTCACAGTCCAACTCTCACATCCATACATGACCACTGGAAAAACCATAGCCTTGACTAGACGGATCTTTGTTGGCAAAGTAATGTCTCTGCTTTTTAACATGCTATCTAGGTTAGTCATAACTTTCCTTCCAAGGAGTAAGAGTCTTTTAATTTCATGGCTGCAGTCACCATCTGCAGTGATTTTGGAGCCCCCAAAAATAAAGTCTGACACTGTTTCCACTGTCTCCCTATCTATTTCCCATGAGGTGATGGGACCAGATGCCATGATCTTAAAGCAATACCCAAAGAATTTCAATTTTCCATATTCCTACAATCCTTGTTCTTTTTTATTTCATAACGGCCATCCTACTGGCTATCTCTTCATAGTTTTCACTTGCATTTCCTTTATGACTAATGATGTAAAACATCTTTTCACATTCTTTTTGGCCATCTGTATATCTTTCCTGGAGAAATGTCTCTTCAGATGCTGTGCGCATTTAAAAATGAGATTGCTTTTTTGTTGTTGAGCTATAAGAGTTCTTCAGACATTATGGATATTAGTCTCTTAGCAGATATATCTGAACTGCAAATTTTTTTCTCAACTTTGTGAGCAAACTTTTTACAATGCTGATAATTTTGGGGGGGGGGGAGCAAAAGTTATGTTATTAAAGTCCAATTTCTTTTTTCTTTTTTTGGCTATGCTTTTAGTATCATTAGTTGTAGGAAAACCAAGTCTTGAATAAAACGAAATCTTTTTAGTTTAGTCTCTTATATTAAAGACAAAAAAAGTACAATTGTTTATTCTTTTTGGGCCTTTCCTTCCAAAATTAACTTCTGACATTTTCCCCCCACCGTGGAACTAAATTTTCTATTTAGATGAATGTTGCGTTAAACTGACTTCAAAGTTCAACACCAGTCACTTTCAGCTTCATTTCTCTGTAATGAATTCTTCATTTTGATTCATCTCTTCAGCTGGATGAGTCTTCAAGTAAATTTTTCAAGAAGGTACAGAGGCTGAATATACTTTCTAGCTCCTGTATATTTGTGAAAATGTCTTTTCACTGTTATACTGCTTAATCAATATGCACTGGGTCTATAAATCCTTGAATTATATAATTTTACCAATAAACATAGACTTGGTTCCATTATTTTTACATTCAGCATTTCAAATAAGCCTGATGTGAGATTTAATTTTGTTCTCTTTTTTCGACTGTACATTTATAGGATTTTTTCCCTTTTATTTAAATACTCAAAAATCTTTTTCTGGTATGTATCTCAGTCTCTTTCTACTGATTTTTGCCTGGATTTTTATGATAACTTTCAATCTGCATACAGTGTTCCCTTTTTTAGAAGAGGGATGTTTTCCTCAGTTAAGTCTTTGAATATTACCTTTTCCCTCAGCTACAGATAAAATTCTTGGCTTGGTTTACTTAGCTATGATTCTTAAGTCTCTCATCATCTTTTGCAGCATTTTCTTATTTGTATTTGGTCATGCTGGGTCTTCGTTGTTGTAGGGCAGCTTTCTCTAGTTGTAGCAAGAGGGGACTACTCTGCCTTGCAGTGCGCAGGCTTCTCTTGTTGCAGAGCACAGGCTCCAGGCACATGGGCTCCAGTTGGTGCAACGTGCTAGCTCGAGGGTGTGCAGGCTTCAGTAGTTGTGGCACATGGGCTTAGCTGCTTCAGCAGCATGTGGAATCTTCCCACATCAGGGATCAAATCCACATCCACTGCACTGGCAGGCAGATTCTTAACCACTGTACCACCAGGAAGTCCCTCACAGCCATTTTCACTTTCTTCTTTTTCCTCTGTAATTTTAGAGACTTTCTCAGATTTGTCCACATCACTAATTTAATGTCTGCCATGCTAATTCCATCCTTTCTTGCCTAAACAATAATATTTTATACCTGCTACCAAATCTTTACAGCTTTACACAGTCTTTTTCTTCATATCATTGCTGACCCCTTTTTATCTAAACTAGACAAAACAGAAAATTAACCAATTAAAATAAGTGTACAATTCAGTAGTTCTTGGTACTTTCACAACCAATACTGATATCTAATTCTAGACCATTTTTGCCCCCACAAAGAAACCTTACATATGGTAGCAGTTACTCCCTATTTTCCCATTCCCTACCATTCCCTTGGCATCCACTAATCTACTTTCTGTCTATAAGGATTTGCTTATTCTGGGAATTTCATGTAAATGAATTATACAATATATGATCTTTTGCTATTGGCTTGAAATATTTCTTCCTTTAATAATGTATTTTTTTTTTCAGTTCTGTTAATTTTGATTTATATATTTGGCACTCTGCTGTTAGGTGCATATACATTTTATAATTGTTATATTTTCTTGATCGATTGACTCTTTTATCATTATAAAATGACACTGTCATTATTAACAATTTTTGTTTTGAAGTTTAATTTGTCTCCTAATACACAATCTAGCCCTTCTTTGCTATTATTTACAGAGCATATCCTAGTCCATCCTTTAATTTATCTTTGAATCTCAAGTGAGTCTCTTTCTTTTGGCCTCATTGAACGACTTGTGGGATCTCAGTTTCCTGACTAAGGATTGAACCTGGGTTCATGGCAGTGAAAGTGCTGAGTCTTAACCACTGAACTACCAGGGAATTACCAAAATAGGGTCTTTTTCAGAGAAAGACAAACACAATATGGTATCACTTATCTGTGGAATCTAAAAACAATGATACAAGTGAACTAATTTACAAAACAGAAATAGACTCGTAGATGTAAAAAAACAAACTTATGGTTATCAAAGGGAATACCTGGGGACAGGGGGTAAATTAGGAGTTTGGGATTAACAGATACACACTACTATATATAAAGATAAAAAAACAAGGGCCTACTGGCCTACTGTATAGCACAGGGAACTGTATTCAGTATCTTATAATAACTATAATGGAAAATAATCTGAAAAAAAATATATAGCTAAAACTGAATCACTTAGATAAACATTTGAAACTAATACAATATTGTAAATAAACTATACTTCAATAAAAAATAAAGTGAGGCTTCTGCAGACAGCATACAGTTAAATTATGCCTTTTTAGCCAATCTGTAAATCTCTGCCTTTCTATCAAAGTATAATCCATTTACATTTAATGTAGCTACTAAAACTGTAGGATTTAAATCTGCTATTTTTCTATTGTTTTCAATGTTTTATGCTTTTTTTTGCTCCTGGATTTCTGTACTATGTCCCTTTTGTGTCAAATAGGTATTTATACATATATCATTTTAATTCCTATGATGACTTTTACTACATATAAAGTTATTTTCTTAGTGATTGTCCTGGGAATTAACATTCACATGTTAATATAAATATAAATCAACACTCTAAATTAATACCAACTTTACCATCTGAGCCACCAGGGAAGTCAAATACCAACTTTAATAGTATATATAAACTTCTCTCCTTTATAACTGTCCCCTCCCCTCTTTACACTATTTTCACAAGTTATATCATTACACATCTTGTGTCCAATAACATAAATTTATAATTATTGTTTTATGCATGTCTTTTATGTCATATAGAAGGAAAAGGGAACTACAAATAAAAATACCTTTCTACTGTCTTTGTATTAACTTACGTAGTTACTTTTATTACTCTATTTTTTCATGTGGATTTGACTTACTATTTAGGTTATTTGAGTTATTATTACTTCATCTTGAAAAATCTCTTTAGTATTTTCTGTGAGTTAGTTTGTTAGCAATGCAGTCTCAATTTTTGTTTATCTGAGTATCTGAGAATGTCTTAATCTCTCCTTTATTTTTGAAGTTTTGCAGGGTACAGAATACTTGGTAGGCAGGTTTTTTCCCTTAGCCTTTGAATATGCCATTGTAATGCCTTCTGGTTTATATGGCTTCTGAGGAGAAATCAGCTATTAGTCTTATTGAAGAGACTTTGTATATAACTCGTGCTAGCTGCTTCAACATTCTTTGTCTTTTGATCGCTTATGATGTATCTAGACATGGATCTCTTTATCATGCTTGGACTTCCTTGAGTTTTTCAGATGCAGTTTAACAGGAGTCCTTAAATTTGCTAGTTTGGGGCCATTATTTCTCCAAATACTTTTTCAGTCTTTTTCTCTCTCTCCATCTCATTATGTGTATAACAGATCGCTTGAGGGTAATCCATAGGACTCTGAGATTCTGTTGACCTCTCTTCATTCTTTTTTTTAATTCTGTTTCTCACACTGGATAATCTCAACTGACCTATCTTCACCAAGTCACTGATTCATTCTTCTGCTGGTTCAAATCTGACATTGAGTTTTCTCTAGTGAATTTTTTTATCTCAGCTTTTGTACTTTTCAACTCCAGAATTTCTATTTGATGATCTTTACAATTTCTATTTCTTTTACTGATATTCTCTATTTGGTAAAACACTGTTCTTATAGCTTGTTTTAATTCTTTGTTAAATTTTTGTTTATTTATTTGTGGCTATGCTGGGTCCTCCTTGCTGTGTGGGTTTTTCACTAGTTGTGGCGAGCGGGGGATATTTTTTATGCTATTTTTTAAAAGTAACTTTTCTAAACTTATTCTGTAAACTCTACTGAAGTTCCCACTCAACGAGCTTAGTGGTAAGCTAAGATATAGCTATCCTTAAACATCTATAAACAATAAATCTCTCAGTCTTTGCCAAGGGATTATGTGCACAGAGCCTTCAACACTGAGGGTAGGGAGTTAAAAATTCTGCCTTAGCCTTTCCTTCCTTCTTCTCCAGAGCCTTAAGGGCAGGCAATGGTTAAAGGTTTCAGGTCTTTCCTAAGCATGCACACAGGCCTGCGCACATGTGTAAGTCTTCTAGAGTCCTAGGAATATGCCAATGCTTTTCAAAATATCTATGGATATCTCATCTTCAGTTTTTCCTTTAAAGGAGGCTCATACACACTGGATAGCTCCGAGTATGGTCAAATATAGACAAGTCTTTTGAGTGGAGTCTTGAAAGAGGACTAGTTCTGTCCTACTTCCTCCAGTACTGGAACTATAGGCTGATATTTTTCAAGATTCTCATTGAGATGAGTGTAGGGATGAGAACAGAGTAAGTTAAAATGCCACAAACTTACTATTCTTTATCAAGGTTCAGACATTTTTCTTCAATAAATACTAACTACAAAGGCTACTAGACTTTGGTTTATTTCCAGAGTTTTGGAAAAGTTTTCTATAAAGTTTTGCCAAAACTCTGTTGCTTTTATCACAGGGCAAAATTTTTCATGCTACCATTTTTTTCTGCTATAATTTTTCTCTGCCATTTTTAGGCTGTAACTTCTCATCTTTTTAAAAAAATTCCAGCCAGTTCTCTCCCCCATGGCTTTTTGCTCCTATTGACAGTTAAGTATTAGTAGTATGTACATTATTTAAATGTCTCTAAATGAATGTAAAAATAACATCTATACTTTATATTGGTATGAGGTATAAATGTCTTTAAAAACATACATGGTACCTATCTTCACAGAACTTACTCTCAAATATAACTGGAACCTTGTTACTATTTCACAGTGTTACTAAGACCCAAAGAATGTATTTCTAACATCTATTTCTTTCTTTCATTTCAGGGAATATTGTCACCCTGCTTATTTAACTTATATGCAGAGTACATCATGTGACATGCTGGGCTGGATGTAGCACAAGCTGGAATCAAGATTGCCACGAGAAATGTCAAAAGTCTCAGATATGCAAATGATACCACTCTAACGGCAAAAAGCGAAGAACTAAACAGACTCTTGATGAATGTGAAAGAGGAGTGAAAAGCCAACTTAAAACTCAAGATTCAAAAAACTTAAGATAATGGCATCCGTTCCCATCACTTTATGGCAAATAAATGGGGAAACAATGGAAACAGTGACAGACTTTATTTTCTTGGGCTCCAAAATCACTGCAGATGGTGACTGAAGCCATGAAATTAAAAGACACTTGCTCCTTGGAAGAAAAGCTATGACCAACCTAGACAGCATATTAAAAAGCAGAGACATTACTTTGCCAACAAAGGTCCATCTAGTCAAGGCTGTGTGGTTTTTCCAGTAGTCGTGTATGGATGTAAGAGTTGGACCATAAAGAAGGTTGAGTGCTGAAGAATTGATGCTTTAGAACTGTGGTGTTGGAGAAGACTCTTGAGAGTTCCTGACTGCAAGGAGATCAAACCAGTCAATCCTAAAGAAAATCAACTCAGAATATTCATGGGAAGAACTCATGGTGAAGCTGAAACTCCAATACTTTGGCCACCTGATGTAAAGAGCTGACTCATTAGAAAAGATCCTGATGCTGGGAAAGATGGTTGGATGGCATCACCAATTCAATGGACATGAGTTTCAGCAAGTTCTGGGAGATGGTGAAGGACAGAGAAGCCTGGTGTGCTGCAGTCCACGGGGTCCCATGGGGACACAAAGAGTCAGACACAACTGAGTGACTGAACAACAATAGCAAATCTCTTTCTCTGTGAGATTACCTTTGCTTTGTGTTTTTGTTTTTAAAAGGATTTTTATGAGTTCAACAGCTTACTCATTCTCAATTGAGAAATTTTTTGGCCCAAATATTTGCAGTGGTTTATGACTTGCCCTCAGCCCCAAACTCTAGTTGGATCTTCCATATATATATCTATGGAAACACAAAATACTCTTTAGACAGAAGAGTTTCAAGGCTTTCATCTAGGGTAGCTCTACTGGTATAAGAAAGTGTTATTTTCTATTGTTAATTCCATCTACTCTTAGAACAGATGGAAGAACATGAAAAAATAACAACCTCAAGTATATAGCTAACAGATCTCTTCTTGTCTAATTGATGAATTCAGTACCTTACTTATAGGGACAATATTTCTCATGATACAATGTACCATTCCTGAGTCACTTTCTCTTCCCACTACTGTCCCATTTTTCTCAACGTTAATGTCTCCAGAGGGAAGAGTTAGGGATGTAAATGAATAGAAGTACACAGGAGACCTCAAAAATACTGGAACACTTGATCAGATTTCTACTGGTACATTTCTGTCTTCTGAATTAGAGGGCTGGCTGAAAGTGAGACTGAGATTAAAGATTTTCCTAACTACAATCAATTAAGTGAGCTTATTTTATTTCTGGTAGCCATTAAGTGTCTTTTTAAAATCATAGCCATGCAGGTAGTGAAAAATTCTTTCTGGATCTTGGTTATAGGCTTAACAATCAATCCTAACATTGGCATCATGGTGGGAAGTCAGAAGCAGCAGTAACAGGGGTTTTTACCTCAGTTACTGTTAGATACTAGTTTGGTTTTCTTAAAATCAAATCTGTGTAACACCCGGGACAACTACTTTCCTTTTAATTTCTACACACATAATGATGTGTACTGACTAATCATGAACAACTCATATTTAAACTGAATCAAATCATCTCCTATGGACCAATCAATATGTTATCCCAACAATCAAAACCCCACATCCTACCAACTCAGTATACGTATCTTGTAATTTTCCCCAAAAAATGTTTATTGAGCTCCTCCATGGGGTGCTATTCACTTTCTAAATCTACAGTTCTCTTGTGGTGATCTCATACAGGTGCTGTGGGATATTTTAAAATCCTAGGGAAATAGTGATACTTAATATCTGGTGTACACTACAAATAACCAAATCCCATGGACAGAGGAGCCTGGCAGGCTACAGTCCAAAGGGTCACAAGTGACTCAGCACACATAGCAAATACACTACAAAAACTAGCACCTAAATGTTTTAACATTAGATACTGCTACATTCCTTTCAACGCTGTTGTATCTTTGCAGAGTTGGGTTTTTGACTGTTTCTGTAACAAAAATAGTAAACAAGAGTGGTTGTGTCCCATTTTATCTCATGGTTTGAGATAGCTTACAGTGCCCAATAGCTGCACATCTCATCAGTAAGTAATTATGGTATTTATGAAAATAGTAAAATATTTTCTTTCAAACACAAAACCAAAAAAAAACCTAATATTTTTGCTTATTAAATTGCTAGATCAAAACAGTATTTTTACGTCTAATAACACAATAGCTTAGTATTTGAAAAAAATACTTCTTGTAATTCTATGCTCCTAATGACCCATATCCACATGATGATGGGGAAAAAGATCCCCCAACCAAAAGCTAAGGTCACTGTGAACAGAGAAAACTTGGAAACCTTTGTCCTAGATGGAATCCACTAACCAAAACATGTAACTGTTCACACAATTTTCTTGAAATATTTATTAAATGTTTGAGTGTACACAATATATCTGACCAGCTAACTCACCTATCTGAACCAGAGACTGATCAAAAATAGTTCCATATTTCACTTAAAAACCAAATAGCAATGAGCTTTGATATGTCATACCTGAGTGTGAGCTCTCAATGGTGGTGTCTGATTTGGAATCCACAGACGAGGGAATCTGTGTTAATTGTGGAACATAGTACATCTTCGAACTACCGGAAGGCTTATATGGCAATAGTAAAGGCTGGCCTAAGGAGATAAAGATCAGAATAATTATTAAGAAAACATTTATTAACTAACTGAATAAATATTAAGTACCCTTCAAGATTCCTGGGACATATTCATGAACTAGCATTCTAAAGGAGATAAACAGCAAACAATTAGCACACTAAATAAGTAAACCATCTAGTATTTTCATAAATTTGTGATATAAAAAATTAGAAAATGCTGAGGAAGATAGGAAGTACTGCAGAAATTGCAGCAGCATGAGGTTTAAATAGAGTGGTTTTAGCATCTATTCCAATATATAGCAATCTATTCAAATGTATTTCTCTAAGAAATACTTTACCTTACACTGAATCCAAACCTGGTCACTCTTAACTCCTACAACTGAACTTTGGAGGTTCTGCCACTAGAGTCATAGAAAATAAATCTATTATATGTGGCAGATTTTCAAAATAAGTTTTCTATTATAAAAGTATAAATTCTCAATATTAAAAAAATATGCAAAAGTAAAAAACAAAAAGTTCTACTATCAAAGATAGTTATTATTAACATTTTAATGTATTTCCTACATGGCTTTCCTCTGTATTTGTTTACATAGTTGTGTACAGTATATATAACTTGGACTTCAGTTTTTCCATTTTACATTAATACAATTTTCATTTTATTTCACAGCTTCACATTTTAAAAAAATCATTATACTACAAATTAAGTGTATTTAACCCTTCTCCTAATGTTAAAAAGTAGGGGTGAACTACATTTTCAATAATTGAGAATTCTGTGAAAAAAGACTTCCTGTTTATAGCACACCTATTTTCCCCTGCTGTCCCATATAACATAGATTTTATGATTTCAGAGTTAAAAATTATGTCATTTATAAAGTTGTTTTATTATCAACTGTTGAAATTCTTTCTAAAATGTCTGTGACAGTATAATAATTTGATTATTATAGAGGATGAAGTCTTTTCCTATATACTTTTCTTTCATGATGTGGTAGAAACAGTCTATAACAGCATCTTTTTAAAAATTAATCAATTAATTAGTGGCTATGCTGGGTCTTTGTTGCTACTCACAGGCTTTCTCTAGTTGCAATGAATGGAGGCTACTTTTTCACCGTGGTGCATGAGCTCTAGGCATCTGGCCTCACTAGTTGCGGCTCATGGGCTTAGATGCCCTGAGACATGTGGGGTCTTCCCAGATT
This sequence comes from Odocoileus virginianus, assembly GCF_023699985.2. Taxonomy (NCBI): domain Eukaryota; kingdom Metazoa; phylum Chordata; class Mammalia; order Artiodactyla; family Cervidae; genus Odocoileus; species Odocoileus virginianus. Next base: position 10,760,206 of record NC_069675.1, read on the forward strand.
GGGGATCAGACCCATGTCCCCTGTATCAGCAGGTAAACTCTCAACCGCTGGAGAACCACAGAAGTCCTCTACAACAGCATGCATATGTGGTCAGTCACATCCAACTCTTTGTAACTCCACTGACTGTAGCCCATCAAGTTCCTATGTACATGGGACTGTCCAGGCAAGCATACTGGAGTGGGTTGCCACTTCCTTCCCCCAAGATCTTCCTGATCTAGGGACTGAACCCACACCCCCCACTCCCCCCACCATCTCCTGCATTGTAGGCAAATTCTTTACCACTGCAACGCCTGGGAAGTCCCCTCTGTAACAGGATCTTAATATTAGGCTGGGTACATACTGTCCACCTGTACATTATATTTCCCAATCTCCCCTGCAGCCATGTATGGACATATGACTAAGTCTGGGCCCATAAGTCAAGAGTGAGAATAATATGGCAACTTCTCAGTTCAGTTCAGCTGCTCAGTCGTGTCCGACTCTTTGTGACCCCATGAATCGCAGCACGCCAGGCCTCCCTGTCCATCACAAAGTCCAGAGTTTACTCAAACTCATGTCCATCGAGTTGGTGATGCCATCCCGCCAACTCATCCTCTGTTGTTGCCTTCTCCTCCTGCCCCTAATCCCTCCCAGCATCAGGGTCTTTTCCAATGAGTCAACTCTTCACATGAGGTGGCCAAAGCATTGGAGTTTCAGTTTCAGCGTCAAATGTTCCAATGAACACCCAGGACTGATCTCCTTTAGCATGGACTGGTTGGATCTCCTTGCAGTCCAAGGGACTCTCAAGAGTCTTCTCCAACACCACAGTTCAAAAGCACCAATTTTTCGGTGCTCAGCTTTCTTCACAGTCCAACTCTCACACCCATACATGACCACTGGAAAAACCATAGCCTTGACTTGACGGACCTTTGTTGGCAAAGTAATATCTCTGCTTTTTAATATGCTATCTAGGTTGGTCATAACTTTCCTTCCAAGGAGTAAACGTCTTATAATTTCATGGCTGCAATCACCATCTGCAGTCATTTTGGAGCCCAAAATCTATTTCCCCATCTATTTGCCATGAAGTGATGGGACCAGATGCCATGATCTTAGTTTTCTGAATGTTGAGTTTTAAGCCAACTTTTCACTCTCATCAAGAGACTTTCATTAAGAGGCTCTTTAGTTCTTCTTCGCTTTCTGCCATAAGGGTGGTGTCGTCTGCGTATCTGAGGTTATTGATATTTCTCCCAGCAATCTCGATTCCAGCTTGTGTTTCTTCCAGCCCAGTGTTTCTCATCATGTACTCTGCATATAAGTTAAATAAGCAGGGTGACAATATACAGCCTTCACGTACTCCTTTGCCTATTTGGAACCAGTCTGGTGTTCCATGTCCCGTTCTAACTGTTGCTTCCTGACCTGCATATAGGTTTTCAAGAGGCAGGTCAGGTGGTCTGGTATGCCTAGGCATCCCATTAAAACACTCCATCAGCTATTGCTAAAATTTATCCTCTTCATTACTCTTCTTTTTCAGAATTTTCTTTGTTAGTCTCCATTATAAAATTTAAGATCAATTAAACAAGTACAAAACAACAATTTTGCTAGAATTTGAGTACAATTATGTTAAGAGTATAAATTCATTTGGGAACAAATGACATCTTTACAATATTCAGTTTTACTATTCAGAAATATTTCATCCCTTCTTTTAGTCTACTGGTCATTTCTTTTCTATCCCTACACAGTGAAAGTGAACGTGAAAGTCAAAGTCACTCAGTTGTGTCCAACTCTTCGCGACTCCATGGACTACACAGTCCATGGAATTCTCCAGGCCAGAATACTGGAGTGGGTAGCCTTTCACTTCTTCAGGGGATCTTCCCAACCCAGGGATCAAACCCAGGTCTCCAGCGTTGCAGGCAGATTCTTTACCAAACAAGCCACAATGGGAGCCCAAGAATACTGGAGTGGGTAGCCTATCCCTTCTTCAGCCGATCTTCCCGACCCAGGAATCGAATCAGGGCCTCCTGCATTGCAGGTGGATTCTTTACTCACTGAACTATCAGGGAAGCCCCATCCCTACACAAAAGTCCTATAAAAATTCTTGTTCAGGTTATTTCTGAATATTTTATGTGGTTGTATCACATATCTGAACAGAATTTTGTAGACAGCTATCACCTCTGATCAAACAGACCAGCTTCTTCAGTTTATCCTTAGAGACCATGATTCTCCCTTGTACCCTGTCATTACCTCTAGATGGACTCCTAGTTACACATGTCTAGTTTATAAAAATCACTTGATCTTAGCCAAAAGGCCAAGAAGTGATACTCAAGACAGAGTCTGATAGCCCCAGGAATGAGAACTCCCTCACTCTGGACACAACAACTTTTATACTACTTGGAATTACCACTCCATCATTCTGATGATTTGATATGAAATCCCTATTACTAGTACCCTGCTTCCAACAGAGGAACTGACTTCAGAGTGAAGGAAAGGAGACAAAAGGCTGACACCTAAAGGAATTCACTGTTCTCATCACAAGTCTGATCACCTACAACTATGGTAAACTGAAAAAAAAAAGAAAAAAATGAGTGAACAATTCACTGAAAACTGTTGTGGCACAAGCTGGTGGGTATCACTTTCTGAGGCTGGAATGCTAGCTTACAGAATATGGCACATGCTCAGAACCATATATGGTTCTGATACTTCTATCCCACAGACAGAATGCACGTAGTCAGGAAAAAAGGTCGGCGTCTTTAAAAGCTTTTTCTTTCCATCTCTGTGACTGTGCTTTGTTAGATGGAAGATCTTAGAAATAAGGGAGGGGCAATTCTATCAAGAGACAGGAGCCATCTAGTCATTTTACATTCTTTACATCACTGAAACAGTGCAGGCAATAGGGGGTCACAATGTTGACTAAACCATGACTGACCTTAACTATCAAGGAGAAATAAGGTTACCTTTAAAAAAAGACAGTCAAAAGGAGTCTGGCTAATAACAAGGGGACCACTTTACCAAGCTTGGTCATAGAAATTAACAAAAAACTATTTTAAACTTAGATGTGTAGGGCTAGTGCAGTCTTTGCCTACTTAAAAATACTTGTACCACTGCAGCAAATAAAAACCCAGCTAATGAGAACCTGGCTGAATTCAAGGGGAACAAAGAGATGTACAGAGGATGGAAGAATTTAAATAATAGAAAAACACACGCTATAGCCTTCCCTTCTATTTGGACATGCTGGAGTCATCTTTGTTAGAATATTGATTTATTAGTTTTCTTCTTCTGTCGGTGTATGTAAATTTTGCTCAAAGTTTGCAGAAAATGGACAGTAACATTTGGGCAGAATTAGAGTGGACCGAGAGCAAGAATGGCTTTCATGTGAAGGTGGAACATTCTGAGAGAGACACCTGAGCTTTTGAATTGTCAACAAGTTTACATGTATGGATGCAGAAGTCTTAAAAGTGTGAACTGCCTATCTATGGGGGAAGAAGCCACTATACAGCAAATAATAATTGTTCCTGGAAGAGAAAAAAAGGACTGGAGAATGGTAAAGAAGAAAGTTCAACCATAAAATCTGCTTCTTCAAAAAACCTGAAAATGGAACTAAATATAGACATAACAGCATATTACCCTTAATTTAATTCAGAGCAGTGGACACCCAATCATAAATTTAACTTATTATTCTGTATATTTTAAAATATTTTTGAAAATTTTATGTTTAAACCACAGTTAATCTTTTATTGGTAAACCTCTTAAAGTAGTCTTTTCTCCAAGTACCTGTATGTAAAGGTAAAACTATATAAACTATGGCCTCTATACAGACTGATCCATATGATGTCAGAAGAGGTATAAAATACACTTTCATAGTTGCATTTCCTCTCTTGTGCTTCTGCCACCAACATAAGAACACAGAGCCAAGAGTAGGCTGGCTTTCAGAACAAGGCATGTAGAACAGACCCAAAGTATTTTTGTATCCTGATGCCAAACTTCAATTGACTAGTAAGCCCATGAGTGAGAAGAGCAAATGTTTGCTGTAAAGCTCTGAGATTTTTGAGGTTCTTACATGGTATAATGATGGCAATAGGGAACTAACACATTAAAGATTTATTAGACTATACATTTTGGGGGTTTATTTTTATACTACAATAAAAATGTATGAGAAATATAACTGTCTCAACATATAAACGTATTTATTCAAATTAAATTCAGTGCAATTTAAATTCAGAACAAAGCAATTTTCTTTATACATTTAAAGTATATCCCCCCCAAAAGAGCAAAAAGAAATAGAGCAAAAATAAATAAATAAATAAAGTATATCCCATCTTTACCTACAGACACATAAACTTTTTGCATTAGCAGGAAAACTTAAAATTTATTTTGAATAGATTTGTATAAGTTACTGGATACTTTAAAATTAGTAATTTAAAGCTTCCACTTTTATTTAGAGAAAGAATGGGAACTTAATTTTCCAGTTACTGGTCTGAAAAAGAAAATAGCTTGCTATAGTTCTGAATGTTACATAGTAAAAGCACTATCAAAATATCACTGTCAAGACAGCATACAAACACCCTAAATGTAGACCGTATGGTAGAGACTGCTAGCTGTTCACCAAATCGCATTTCTTCTTCATCCTGGAAAGCACAGGTAAACTAGCCCTAGTCAGTGGAAAGTGATCTGGGCCACTCCCAGGCCCAGCCCATAAGGGCCTCCCACATGTGCACCTCCATGGTTTTCATCCCTTGCAGACGACTCTGACGGTGAATCCAAGGCTCCACATTTTAAAGACAGCAGGGTCATAGCCAACCTGGGTCCCTGGTCAATGTTTCACAGCAAGAAATAGACTGGTATTGTGTTTGCAAAATCTGTTTAATATATTATTCAAAATGATAGTTAAAAAAAAAAAGTCAAATCAGTCACCTGCCTCTCTTAAATTGAACCTCTACAGTTTTTCAGTTTTCATGAACTACTTGCACTCTTATGACAAGTTATTATGAGATGAAAATATGTTAACCACAAGTAGCATGCATTTCACATAGGTTGTTAACTCCAATAGAATAGAAATAAAAACATAATAAACTATATTCTCCTCATAGCTATGAAAAACAAACGATACAATCATGTACAGCCTAGTGATTAAAATTAAAGTCAGATTTTCTAACTAGAAAGACTCAACTAAGAAATTTCTTAATTACACACAAAAGTTGGTAATATGACCTAAAACGCAATCATATTCTCTTACCATCTGTACCATGAGTAATCTGCTGAACTGAAGATGATGAAGCAAACTTGACAGGAACATTGCCAGACTTCTGTATATTGAGCTCTGGAATTTCATGTCCACGATCTTCAGCATTGACAAAAATTTCAGATGAAAATGTGGCTTTACCTGGACTTTCTGTTGTTATCTGAGTGACTGCATCGGATGATAATTTTCCAGAGAAGGGAGAAGACAGCGTCTTAATCTCCTCTGGTGATCTGAAAAAAAAGAAAGGACACAGCAGGTCACATCCTTGGCTTAACACAAATTGTTATTTCTTTCCAAACATCACTGCAATATTTTGTGGAGAGACATCAGACTCCAATGGTTAAGTTAATTCTGCAGTACCCTTTGCTTTTTTTAGATACTTATTACAATGTGATCAAATTTATTTTAAAACTGACTTTTATTTTCAATTCACAGTTCTATTTAATAACGACAAGGTCCTTTTCAGTTGAAGTGAAAATATATCCATTCAAAAATAAAATTACTGGAAGTACACTATAAATTAGGAGAGTATGCTAAACATATAGAGTGTACAAAAACAAACAAGAAATAAAAATCTTTCCTCAAAAAATTTACATATCAGTGGGGGAACTAGAGGTTTTTAAGGTTTCAATTATGTATAAAGATTATAAAGAATACATATTAAGACATAATAAATAAATGACTGTATAAACAAGTAAATAATAGGAGGGAGAAGACAAATCATGCCAATAGAAGAACCCCATATGTAGGTAAGCCCCTCTTGCCATTAACCTCCTCCCCAAGGAGGTGAAGCTTAATCTTCTCCTTAAGTCCAGTCCTGAGTTCACTGAGTTCCAAAGAAGAGAGCAAAAATGGGAGAAAAAGTAACTTTACAGTGGAGAAACCTGGCAAACACCATGTTATCCAAGTGATGATGGTTCACATCACCAGTTGATATCACGTGGACATTACATATTCTCTGTTATGATGTGGTGAGAATTCACCTATGGTATTCTTTGCCACATCCCAGAACTCCAGTCCAATCATGAGAAAAACATCAGCCAAATTCAGATTGAGAAAAACTTCACAAAATGTCAGACCAATATTCCTCAAGACTGTCAAAATCATGAAAAACATGGAAGGAATGAGGAACTGTCATAGACCAGAGAAGACTAAGGAGACATGAGGACTAACTAAATACAATGTGATACACTGGATTGGGTCCAGTATACTGGGAACAGGAAAAGGTCATCAATGGGGAACACTGGTGAAATCTAAAAAGAAGTTTAGTTAACAGTAATATATAAATGTTGGCTTTTTAATTTTAAAAAACATACTATGGTAAAGGGGTTAACAGTAGGAAAAACTAGAAGAGGAGTTAACTGTTATGTTTGCATCTTCTCTACAAATTTTAAATTATTTGAAAATAAAAAATATTTACTTTTAAAAAATGGAGTAATACTGGATATCCCTGGTGGGCCAGTGGTTAAGAATCCCCCTGCCACTTCAGGGGACATGTGTTCAATCCTTGAACTGGGAGGAATCCGCAGAGTGGGGTGACTGGGCCCATGCCACAGCTATTGAGCCTGTACTCGGGAGCCCGCAAGCCACAACTAGTGAGCCCACAAAAGAAGTCACTGCAATGACAAGCCCAAGCACCAAATGAGAGAAAGGCCCCACACAGAAACAGAGACCCAGCACAGCAAAAAAAAAAAAGAAAGAGTAATGCTGTATTGTATCATACTGATGTAACAGCTGTATCACAAAACCAGAAGAGCTTTTAACTCTCTATCCTTTGTCTACTAGCCACTAATTAAAAGGACAATTATGAGAAATGAAGTAGGCCCATCTCCCTTGTGTATATAGAAGCAAAAATCTTAAAATGTTAGATAATCAAATATACAGTAAGTCAATGAATGTCTGTGCATGTGTGAATGAATTTCTAACAAGCTGGTTTACTCCAGAAGTGCAAGGTAAGTTAACATTCAAATATCAACGAATATGATTCACCATATCAAAAGGAAAAAATTTGTAGGATCATATCAACATAGTCAGATAAAACATTTGATGAAATTCAATAATTACATATGATTAAAAACTTGTAGCAAAGGGAAATTACAAAAAAATTTAGAGCCACGATCCTATTTATAGTGAAATGTGAGGAATGTCCACTGTAGCATTAGGAACAAAATAAGGACGCCAACTCTTACCTTCACTATTCAGTATGTTAGTAAAAGTCTTAAATGGCATTAGCAGTAAGGCAGGAAAAAGAAATCAGAGATATAAGGATAAGAAAGGAAGAAATAATACTGTCATTTTTCACATTTGATATAATTAGGGATACAGAAAATCAAAACAATCTATAGATAACTTATAAAATATGTTACGTTTTCAGAAGAGTTACTAGATAAGAGAACAAACTTTTAAAAATTCCCCTATATTCTTTGGTATCTGAAAAGTTATGCAATTAAAAACAAAAAGATATGCAATGTACATTATCATCAAAATGTCAAATACCTAAGTATAAAAAAGATATAAGAACATTAAACAGAAAACTATTGATAAATCACAGAGAGAAATTAAAGGATTTCCACTTCCATTTATGACATAGGTACACCTCATTCTATTGCACTTAACTTTATTGTACCTTGCAGATATTGCTTTTTTTAAAAAACAAATTGAAGTTTAGTTAGTAGTAATAGTAATATATAGTTAATAATAATATGTAAATGTTGGCTTTTTAATTTTTAAAAATATACTATGGTAAAGAGGTTAACAATAGGAAAAACTGTGGCAATCTTGTGTCAAGTAAGTCTCCTGGTGCCATTGTCCCAACAGCATTTGCTTACTTTCTGGCTCTATGTCATAATTTGGTAATTCTCACAATATTTCAAACCTTTTCATTATTATACTTGCTACATGATCCATGATCAGTGATCTTTGATGTTACTATTGCATAAAGATTACAAAGGTTCAGATGATGGTTAGCATTTTTAAGGTCTACTTGTAATTAACATATGTACATTATTTATACATAATGCTATTGTACACTTAGTAGACTACAGTATAGAGTAAACACAACTTTTACATGCACTGGGAAATGAAAAAATTCACATGACTTGCTTTACTAACATATTCTCTTTATTGTAATGGTCTGGGACCAAACCCGTATCTCTATGTCTGCACTAGGTGGCCACAGAAAATCACTCCTGTTGCAACAAGTAAACAAAATTGAATAAATTATATAAACATTATAGTTTAAAAATATCATAGAGCTACAGAAGCAATCAAGAAACAACATCAACTAATATGCTAGAAGGGACATTTAGAGAGTTAAGGCGGGGGAAGGTTTTGGTGTAGGAAGACATACTCCTCTGGAAAGAGAAACTACCAGAGCTTTTGCTGAACTCATTTGCTGGCACAATGGAGTAAAATCTAGCAGAAAAGAAAGTCAAGCTGATGGGGGACTGAGTCAAGAAAGCAGAGTGAAATTTCCTGCACAGTCATAGAACTAATGAATAGAAATCCCACTAGATAAAGGGGCTTGTGACAAACATTAGGCCTCCTCCACAAGACATTTGCCAGTTTTTGAATCTACATAGGACAGGAAGCTAAACAACTAATACTTGAGAGAAAGACATTTCAGAAGTGACAAATCCAAGACCAGGAGATGACTGTGGCTCAGATCATGAGCTCCTTTTACAAAATTCAGACTTAAACATAAGGAGGGAAAACCATTAGGCCATTCATGTATAATCTAAATCAAATCCCTTATGATTATACAGTAGAAGTGACAAATAGATTCAAGGGATTAGATCTGATAGACAGAATGCCTGAGGAACTATAATGGAGGTTCGTAACATTGTATGTAGGTGGCGACCAAAACCATCCCCAAGAAAAGAAACGCAACAAGGCAAAATGGTTGTCTGAGGAGGCCTTACAAGTAGCTGAGAAATGAAGAGAAGAGAAAGGCAAAGGAGAAAGGGAAAGATATACTCATCTGAATGCAGAGTTCCAAAGAATAGCAAGGAGAGATAAGAAAGCCTTCTTTAGTGAACAATGCAAAGAAATAGAGGGAAAAAACAGAATGGGAAAGACTAGAGACCTCCTTCAAGAAAATTAGAGATACCAAAGGAACATTTCATGCAAAGGTGGGCAGAATTAAGGACAGAAACAGTATGGACCTAACAGAAGCATAAGATATTAAGAAGAGGTGGCAAGAATACACAGAACTGTTAAAAAAAAAAAAGGTCTTAATGACCTGGATAACCACGATGGTGTGGTCATGCACCTAGAGTCAGACATCCTACAGTTTGAAGTCAACTGGGCCTTAGAAAGCATTACTATGAACAAAGTTAGTGGAGGTGATAGAATTCCAGGTAAGCTATTTCAAATCTGGAAAGACAATATTGTTAAAGTACTGCACTCAATATGCCACTAAATTTGGAAAGCTCAGCCTAAATTATCCCAGAGTAAGTAAAGAGGCTTTAACCCAATTAGTAAGAAATTAAAATTAAAATTAATTGGTTGGCACCGACAAATTGGATTAACAGCATATGTATACACAAGCAACAAATAACGAAAAAATAGAAAATCTAAAATACCATATACAAAATTATCATAAACTAAAATACTGAGGAATAAACTGAATGAAAAATGTGAAAGTCTATGCAATGAAAATTACATCTTACTCAGGGACATCAAGTAAGTGGCGGGGAGGGAGGAAGGGGAGAACATGTTCAGGCTTGAGGAGGACTCCAGTATTACTAAGATGTCAATCATTCTCAAAATGACTATAGATTTGATGCAATATTGAACAAAATCCCAGGAGGATTTTTGAAGAAACTGAGAAGACTATTCTAAAATTTATACAGAAATGCACAGAACCTAAAATAGAAAAAAATAATGTTGAAAATAAAATAAGGTTAGAGGACATAATCTGATTTCAAGACAATATAAAGCTACAATAATAAAAACATCATGGTATTGTTGCAAAGATAGATAAATAGTTCCAAGGAACAGAGCAGAAACTTAAAAATAAACCCCCATATAAAAGGTCAATTGATTTTTGACAAAGGTGCCAACTAATTCAATAAGGAAATAAATAACTATTTCAATGATGCTGCTGAAATATCCAGTAAAAGAAAATGGTCCTGAATTATGTAAACTACAGTATGTACAGAAATTAATTTGATACACATGAAAGACATAAAAAATAAAGCTAAAACTGTTTTCATTTCTAGAAGAAAATGTAGGAGAAAATTTCATAACACTGGCTTAGGCATCATTCTTAGACAAGACACAGAAAAGTACCAACCATAAAAGAGAAACTGGGTGTCCATCAACAGATGAATGGATACAGAAGATATTGTATATACATTTATATATACAATAAAATACTCAGCCATAAAAACAGAATGAAATTTTGCCACTTTCAACAACATGGATGGACTGGAGGCTACGATATTAAGTGAAATAAGAGACTGAGAGAAAAAAATGTCACATGATATCAATTATATGTGGAATCTAAAAAATACAACAAACTAGTGAATATAACCGGAGAAGGCAATGGCACCCCACTCCAGTACTCTTGCCTGGAAAACCCCACGGACGGAGGAGCCTGGTGGGCTGCAGTCCATGGGGTCGCTAAGAGTCAGACATGACTGAGCGACTTCACTTTCACTTTTCACTTTCATGCGCTGGAGAAGGAAATGGCAACCCACTCCAGTGTTCTTGCCTGGAGAATCCCAGGGACGGGGGAGCCTGGTGGGCTGCGTCTATGGGGTCGCACAGAGTCGGACACAACTGAAGCGACTTAGCAGCAGCAGTGAATATAACAAAAAAGAAACAGACTAACAGATACAGAAAACAATCTAGTAGTTACCACTGGGGAGGGGAAGGGCAATATAGGAGTAGAGGATAAAGTGGTACAAATTATTATGCATAAAATAAGCTATAAGGATATAATGTACAACACAAGGAATATGGTTAATATTTTATAATAACTATAATAAATGAAGTATAACCTTTAAAATGGTGAATCATTATACTGTACACTTGTAACTTATACAGTATTATACATCAACTATAATAGAAAAAGAAAAATTAACAAACTTGATTTCATAAAACTTAAAACTTTTTCTTCATGAAGCCACCAGTAAGAAAATGAAAATCAAACCACATTCTGTGAGGAAATATTTGCAATACACAGAGGGTCTGTTATCTTGAATATATTAAAAATTCTTAAAATCATGACACAATCCAATGGATAAGAGTGAACAGATACTTCATAAAGATATAAAAATGGCCAAGCAGCACAGAAACAATACTCAGCATCATGTGTCATTGGGGAAAAACAAATTAAAACCACAGTAACATATCATTTCACATCCACATTTAGAATGGCCAAAATAAAAAATAACTGGAAATACCAAGTGCTGGCAATGGAATTTGCATATGCTGTTACTGAGAACAAAAAATGATACAGTCGGTTCCAGTTTCGGATAATCAATCATAACCCATTCTGTTTCTTCTACTAAGTGAAGCTATAAAACTGAGACAGAGTACATAGAGCAGTTATTAGAAGACTTTTGAGACATAATAGGAGCTGGCAATTTGATTTACTGGTACATCTGAAGTACCAGTAAAACAGAGAAGTTTATCACTGTTCCCTTTGGTATCCAATGACCTGAACTCAATAGAGTTTGACACTTAGAAGTGGACATCAGTACAGACAGAAAGACCTCCAGAAGAAGCCTTCTATTCAGGCATGAGAAGTGGAATTGGAAATAGTGTGAAAATCCTCCCTTTTCTTTTCTTTCTAGTAATCTCAAGCAATCAAGTGATTACATGGTGGCAGCAATACAGCAGTAACAGGAAGTTTAAAATTCTGACGGAAGGACACCCTCCTCTTCCACTAGAGGAGGTGTGGTCTCAAGAGGGTAAGGCAAATCTGTGATGATTTTTTTTTTCTCTGTACTGAACCACTTGGCACTGACACAGTCACAGGAAGCACACAAAAAACACACGGAAGAAAGGGCTGAGTTAAGCCCCTGCATTCTGTTCTGAGGACCTGAAAAGGGGAGCTCAGGGTGAAACACATAAAGGAAAGCATCTATTATAATAGTTAATAAATACGGACAGTACCACAAGGTGGTGAGGATGGAGAGTAACTGAAACATTTGTACACTGCTAGTGGGAATACAAAGATACAGCTACTCTGGAAAAATAGCATAGTTTAGTTCTAACCAGTTCTTGTAAAGTTAAATACACACACATACCAGATGACTCAGCAGCTCTAACTACACACACACACATATATATATACACACACACACACACATATATTCTTATTTTTTTAGCAGCTCTAACTATAATCAGCTAAAACTGGAAACAACCCAAATAATATTCTTTAAGGAGTCAATGTATATAGATAAACTGTGGTGTTTTTTTTTAACTTCTTACTGCTTTATGCTTGTAAAAAGTAAAAAAGTAATTAAAAAGTAAAAAACTATTGATTCACAAAACAAGATGGACAAATCTTAAATACACTTTGTAAAAGATGCCAAACCTAAAAGGCTATTCTATATTTTATGATTTCATTTACATGACACTCTGGAAAGGCAAAACTTGGACTGAGAGAAATGCTTCGTATGGAACTGTGATGTGGATTAATCAAAACTGATAGAACTAACCTTTTAAAACAAAAAGTGAACTTGACAGTATGTAAATTTTTAAAAAATTAACCAAGTTATTGGGGCAAGATGGAATATAGGATGTAAGAAATGAATCTAACAGTATTATAAATGAATCATACCATCATGCTAAAGCATTTAGGGAAGAAAACAGCTAACCTGGGAAACAGCAACAATGTCTGGATTGAATACTATACATAAAAAACCTGTACATAGTTGGAGAATTCGTTTCTCACCTGGGTATGGGATAAGAATTCTGAAACTACATATACTAGGGTAAATATACTGTAGATAATCAGAGCCATGTTTATCACCATTGGAGAAAGAAGTTTATATATTAAAAAAAAGCTAGAATCAACCCCATGGTTCTGGACTAGTTGGAGGTATCAACACTGACCTGTGATTTTTAAAAAAATACACACACATAATACATACACACATTACAATCAAGATGAAATGACCATAGATGTAGACACATGTGTGAGTTAATGCCTATAATTTTTAGCTTCATTCACTCAGCGGGGCAAGAAGCAGTGTCATCCTACTATGTCTTAAAAAAATCAAAACAGAAAGCAAAAAATATCTTGAAACAAATGAAACTGTGAACAAAACATATCAAAACCTATGAGACAAAAGCAGTTCTAAGGACATTTATAATGATAAATGCCTTCATTAAGAAAAAAGAAAGGCCTCAAATAATCTCACACCTCAAGGAATTAGAAAAAGAACAGACTAGCCCAAAGCACACAAAGAAAGGATATAAGAAAGATCAAGAAATAAGAAAGATCAAAGGAAAAAAAAAGGATCAGAGATCAGAAAAATAGAAAACATCAAGATGAAGAACCTAATTTTTGATGTTAGACAAAAATGACAAAGCTTTAGCTAGAATAAGGAAAAAGGACTCAATCAGAAATGAAGAGAAGACATGACAATTGATTCACAGGATCATAAAAGATTATTATGAACAGTTATATGCCAACAAATAGGATAACCTAGCAGAAATGGATAATTTCCATTATCCATAATATACATACAATTTACCAAGACTGATTCATGAATAGAAAATATAAACAGATGAATGGAGTAAGGAAATAAAATCAGCAATCAAATCTTCCCAACAGACGGCTTAAGTGGTAAATTCTACCAAATGTTTCAAAAAGAAATAATACCAATCCTTCTCAAACTTGTCCAAAAATTGAAGAGAGAAGACCATTTGCAAACTCATTTTACAAGGCCAGCATTACCCTGATGACCCAAAGATAGGTGAAGATATAGAAAACTACAAACCAATATCTGATGAATACAGACATAAAACTTCTCAACAAAATATTAGCAAAATGAATTAAACAGTGCATTAGAATTATACATCAAGATCAACTGGGATTTACCCGTGAGGCGTAAGGATAGTTCAACATATAAAAATCAATAAATGTGCCATTTTAATAGAATAAAATATAAAAATCATATGATTATTTCAGTAGATGCAGAAAAAGCATTTGACAAAATACATTTTTCTTGATAAAAACTCTCAACAAACTGGGTATAGAAGAAACATCCCAACATAACAAAGGTCATGTATGACAAACTCTCAGCTAACATCAAACTCAATGGTGAAAGGATGAAGCTTTCCCTCTAGTATCAGGAATAAGATAAGAGTGCCCACTGCTAGCACTTTTACTCAACACAGCACTGGAAGTCCTAACCAGAACGATTAGGCAAGAAAAAGAAATAAAAGGCATCCAATCACAGAGGAAGAAGTAAGCTGTCTTTCTCTGCACATGATATGATCTAACATCTAACAGAAAACCCTAGAGACTTCATGAAAAAAAATGTTAGAAATAATCAACGAATTCAGTAAAGTCACAAGATGCAAAATCAACATAGAAAAATCAGTTGTACACTAACAACAAAATATCTGAAAAGAACTGAAGAAAATCCCTTTCACAATAGTAACAAATCAATAAATACCTAGAAATAAATTTAACCAAGGAGGTAAAAGATCTGTTCACTGAAAACTAAAAGACTTTGATGAAGGAAATTGAGGAAGACACATGAAATGTGTTCATGAACCAGAAAAATATTGTTTAAACATCCATATTCCTCAAAGCCATCAATATACATTCAATGCAATCAATGCCATTTTTCATAGAAAGAGGAAAAACAATTCTAAAATCTGTATGGAGTCACAAAAGACCCTGAATTGCACAAGCAATTCTGAGAAAGAACACTTCCTGATTCCAATCTATAACACAAAGCTACAATAATCAAAACAGCATGGTACTGGCACAAAAAACAGCCACATAGATCAGTGGAACAGAACAGAGAACTGTAAATAAACCCCCACATATGCATTCAACTAGTATTTTACAAGGGAGCCAAGAATACTCAGTAGAGGAAAAACAATCTCTTCAATAAAAGGTGCTGGAAAAATTAGACAATCACATGCCAAAAAAATTAAATTGGACTCCTATTTTAATACTAACAAATTAACTTGAAATGGGTTAAAGATTTAAACATAAGACCTGAAAACATAAGCTCCTAGTAAAAAACACAAGGAAAAACTCCTTGACGTAGGTCTTGCCAGTGGTTTTTTGGATGTAACACCAACAGCACAAGCTACAAAAGCAGAAGTCAGTATGCAGCTACATCAAACTCCAGATTTTCTGTACAGCAAAAAAACAGTCAACAAAATGAAAAGGCAACCTACACTGATGGACTTTTGCAGCATTATGCCAAGTGAAATAAACCAGACAGGGAAAGAGAAATACCATATATCACTTACATGTGGAACCTAAAAAGAGAGGACACAGAGTAGAATGCTGTTTACCAGAAGCTGGAGGGCAAGAGAAATGGGGAGATGCAAACTTCCAAGAGTACAAACTTCCAGTTAGAAGATGAGTAAGTTTTGGGGATCTATGCACAGTATTGTGATGATAGTTAACAATAATGTATTAATACAGTTGAAAGTTATTTTAGAGTATATCTTAAATTTTCTCACCACAAAAATAGTAATGATAATTATGTGATGTGATGCAAGTGTTAGCTAACACTATCACAGTAATTATTTCTGCAATGTAAGTGTATCAAATCAACACACTATAAACTTTAAATAAGGTTGCATATCAATTTTATCTCAACAAAGCTAGGGGGGATATCCTATACTCCAAAAAAGAAATAAGTATTCTTTGGGGAAATGATTGATTTCAGGGCTGTGACAGGGTACAGTAGCCAATCATGTTTTTAATTGCTAAAACTGAATCAATTTGAGTAGTACTGGATTATAATCCAAAGAATGAAATAAACGCCCTTGAGTCCATATTAATGTACATGAAAAAATAAAGGAATAAATAAATGGGAGGAATAATAGCTCTTGCTTAGAGAAGAATTTCAATTAATAAATGTAGAAGGAATGAAGGAAATGATTTACTCTCTTTACAGTGGAGAATCTTGGTAGATACCACTTCTGTCAAGTAATCAAGGTTAACATCATCAGTAGTTGTATATCAACTTAATGTGCTTCCTGATGAAATGCACTGAAAATGGATAACCTCAATTTAACTGTTGAGACAACATCAGACAAAGCCAATTCGAAACCAAAATAACTAATTCTCTTCAAAGGTCATGAAAAATAAGGAAGTCTGAGAAACTGCCTTCAGTTTCTCCAAAAGATTAAGGAGACAGAACTGGAAGAGATTAACTAGAGAGAACAACTAAATGCAAAGTGAGATGGTGGGATGGATCTGAAACAGAAAAGGTTCATTTTTGGAAAAACCAGGTGAAATCCAAATTGGTCTACACATTTAATTATAATTTTGTATGGTGGAGAATTTTTTAGTTTTCGTAAGTGTTTTATGGTTGTGATGTTAGGATAAGATGTTAACATAAGGGGAGGTTTAGCAAAGGGTATATTGGCAACCTCTAAAATATTCCCCCAATGGAACTTCCCTGGTGGCTCCATGCCTCCAATGCAGGGAGTAGTCTGGAAACTTACAAACAAACCCCTCCAGGTGATCTCTGCTTCCTGGTATTCATGCATTTGAGTAATCCCTAATCCTTGAGGATTGGCCGGAAATACTGATTCATTTCTTTCTAGTATTAGAATGTGCAGAGGTGGTGAGATTCACTTCCAAGGTTAGGTTACACAGTAAAGACTGTTTTGTCTTGGGCACATCTGAACTCTCACTTGCTCACTTGAGAAAAGCTTAACTGTCATAGCTGCCTTATGGAAGGAAGAAGCTGTTTCTGGCCAATAACCATGTGAGTAAGTTTAAAAGGACATCAGTCTTAGTCAAGTCTTGGGATGAGACCACAGCTGCAGCCAATACCTTGTTTGAACCCTGTGAGAGACCCAAAGCCAGAAGCACCTAGCTAAGCCATGCCTGGATCTCTGACCCACAGAAACTTTGGGGTAATATTTACTGTTTTAAGCTTCTACATTTCAGGGTAATAGGTTACACTGCAATAGATGACACAGGAACTCTACTATTTTTGCAGCTCCTCTAAGTCTAAATTTAATCTCGAAATAAAGTTAAATATTCTTAAACATTTTATGTATATATACACACATATACAGATGAGTGTGTATATTATTTACAGATTCTGGAGTCAGACAAACTAGGTTCAAATGTCATTTTTAACACTTAATGGTCATATAATCTGGGGCAAATCATTTAATCTAAGGTTTGTAAAACCTATAAATTGAGGTAATAGTACCTACCTATGATGATTATACTAAGTATAAAATGATATAAACATCAACTACAGTGCCTAGCATTTAGTACATTCTGGAACAAACAGCATTGTTATTAGTTCATATTTATAATCAGCTATAATTTTCTTTCTCATTCAAAGAATTCAGCTCCATTAACTTGACACTTTATCACTTATGTGTTTCAGTATTATATGCAAACTTGTCAATCTTTTAATTTCTAAACACTTTTCACACCCAAAAAGGATCTATTTATAATACTACGGAAATTAGAGATTGACCTTGTTTTTATCTGCCCCAATCCAATTCTCAGTCACTAACTTTCAGAGCTATAATGGACCTTCAAGTTTCCCACCAATCATCTATTTCTCCCCACCAATCATCTGTGTATGAGTGCCAAAGATATTAAATGACTTGTCCAAGAGCACAGTTGATAGGATAGTTTAAGTATGGCTCAGGACTTGTGAGACATGGTAATGTGGTAAAGAAGCACTTGCTTCCATTGAACAGACTGCATTATTTGAAATAACTGTTGCTTGCTGAAAAAGCAGCAAGTCAGTATCTCAGTTTTCCAGAGGGCAAATGAGGCTACCATCACCTACCTTAAAGGGTTAACAAGCATTAAATCAGGTAACATATGTAAGTCCCTCATTGCCATGACTACCACATGTGGATGTTGATTAAACATTCTTTCCCTTCTTTTCAAGGCTCGCCATTATGATCTACTACCTTCTCAACTATAAAGTGGAAACATTACACACAGAGGGTAAGTGTTTAGTCATATAGTAAAGGACTCATTAATGTAAAAGTGAATTAATGATAGTCTTAAAATCAGTCTGAACAGTATAAATCTAATGCATTTATCCCTAAACCGGTTTTCATTCCTACAATCATTGTGAAATATGGTATCACATTAGGGACCACATTATCTTGACATACACTACTCGTGATATTAACCTTGATATCTTGGTTAAAGTGATGTCTGCCAGGAATTTTCACGGAGAAATCACCACTTTGATATTCATTTAGAGAGGAAACATGAAACAGAAACAAAGAGAGAGGGGGAGAAGGAGCACATACATGCTGCATCCCCTTCCAAAGCCTGGTCTTCAGCATATTTCCAATGTAATAAACAAGGAATTACTAAATTGTACCACTTGGTGATCAAAGATTCTTCTGAGTAATGTTTTAAAATACTTGATGTCAAGTTGTTTTCCAAGTATAAATACATTATATTACATTCAGATGTTTTCTCTTACTTAGGTGTGTTCATTCCTTGAAAGGTTTCTAGATTAGGCAGATGACAACCTCCCCTAAGAGAAATTATCTGCCTCTCCCCCAAGAACTTACACTTGCTTAAGTATTTTAAACCCTTTATCATAAATTTCATCAGCTTGCTTGTCATCACAATGAGACTCACCGATCTGCAGATACCGGAGTCCCTTCTGGATTGGAATATTCTTCCAAATCTGAACTGTTCACTTGTGTTTGCCTTGATGTTACTATCTGGCTATTCTGAAAAGGTATGGTTTTCAAGTCCTGAGTAATAACATTACTATCTGGAAGAGGAGACTGTACGACTTGAAAGTCCGATGAAGATTTAGGTCCTAGAAAACCTAAAGATTCTTGATTCTGTGCTACAGGTTTACTGATCAATAATTTGGAGGTTGGTTCCAATGATCTTGAAGATATAGTTTGTAGGTCAGAGTTAAACTCACTATTCATCCTTGTTTTAGTGGCAGGATCCAATGAATGATATCTTTTATCTAAGTTTCCACTATCCAACTTGGAAGGAGTCTTGGGACAAAGAGTTATACGAATACAAGAAAGTGCTTTTCTATTTGAAGGTGGAGTAGATGCAGATGTTACTACTGTACATTGACTTGGGACTGATGGGGAGACCACATCACTGAATTTGGCTTCAATATCTATCACATCAGAAATGTGTAATTTAGGCTTATGTTCATTATTCTTTTCTACTACACAATCCTGACTTTGAGGAAGGGGGGAATGGACTTTTCTCAGGTGGTGATCTACATTTGGGGCTTTGCTTTGTTCAAAGAGTTGACGCTGCTCAAGAAAAATGGAAGAAGGAAGGTCTGAAGCTATATAATCCTGACTCTGAGGAAGGGGAGAGTGGTTTTCTCTTAACTGATCTACATGTGGGGCTTTGCTCTGTTTAAAGAGTTCTCGCTTTTCAAGAAAAATATGACAAGGAAGATTTGGAGCTACAGAATCCTGATGTTGAGGAGGGGGAGAATGGTGTTTTCTCACATGGTGATCTGCATGTGGGGCTTTGCTTTGTTCAAAGACCTCTTTTTCAATAAAAATGTGTGAAGGAAGATCTGCAGTAATAGTTACATTCTTCTCTTTTACTTCTAGTGTGGAATTTGGTCTGCCCATGCTAATGAGAGTATGATTATCGGAAAAATGAACTTCTTTGAAATTGCTATCATTTGCACTGGCAGCGGGCTTAGGAAGACTGCTTTTAAAATCTGATCTTTCTAAGGGTTTTTCTTCTTGGTAAGAATGTTCAACAGATAATTTTTGGCCTTGGCTACTATTTTCTGCTAAAATAGTCACGGCTTTATCTGGTGACTGACTAATGACTTTAAGTGACGAAGGGGAAGAGGTTCTCTGTTTTAGATCTCTAGGAGGAGTCTGCTCTTCAGTGAAATGAGAATTAACTACCCCCACAGATGGTCCAGAACACTGGCTACCTTCAGTAACACCAACCTTAAGAAAAGAGGAATCTGAAAAGCATTTAGAATGTCGGTGAGATGCGAAAGTGATGGAGGTAGTAAACTTTTTCATGGGTTCTGGGGGCAGCATTTGTGATGAAGAATGACAATCCATTTCTTCAGGTGGCATACAAGCAGGTTCTACTAATTCTGACAGCCAAGGGTCCAACTTTTCATGAAATGGCATTCGAAGGCCCTTGCTAATTTCCAAGTCATCACTGATAAAGTTTTGAAATGGGGAATGACTTTGTAACTGCAAGGAATTCCAAACTTTGAATTGGGAGTTGTTCTGGTCCAGTGACTTGGAAAGGTTGATGTGCCTAGTTCTCCATGATGATGGGCTCCATTGTCCTCTGACTATTTCTGAGGGTTCAGCAGATCTAAAAACACAAGGGTGGCTGTCCAATCGGGGTCGTTCAGCTGGTAGAGTTCTGAAACATCCTTTTTCATGGCTCTCGATAATAATGTGACTACAAACAGCTTCTGGCTTGCATCCTATTCCCCGTGGACTCTGTAAATCCTAGAAGATATAAACAAGTTCTTACTTGAAGTAGTCTGAATAATTATAAAAACACAGCAAGAAAAAGATAGTTAACTACAGAATAAAATGGCTCATGATAACTAAGATCACACAGTTAACTTCTTTTAAAAGTTTTCACTTAAGTTACAAAAGCAAAGACTTTTGCTCACATTTTTTGTTTTAGTAATAGGGGTATCTTACCCAAATTCTGTTGGTCACATGACTACCAAGCAGACACTCTTCTTTTGCAGCCAGATATGATCACATGACTAGCTACAAGCCAATGGGAGGTGAGCAAAAGCAGTAAGTACAACTTCTGGCTCCTGTCCTTAAAAAATCAAGTTCTTGACCTCTATTTTCTCCTACTACCACCTTCAATCATTACCATTGCTGTTCCTCTCTCTTTTTAATTGGAGTGTAACTGCCTTACCACGCTGTTTCTGCTGTATAACAACCCATTCCCACTACTCCTGCCACATGAAAATGGTGATGTCTACAACAACCGTGGGAGGCCACAGGTAACGGTGGCTCAACTGCCCACCCAGCTTGGCTCCTCAGAAGATTTCAAGAAGCAAAGTTACTTTCTTACCCTGGACCTGAAAGAGAAATACAATTCTACCTTACCTAAGCCATTGTATTTGGGTCTCTCTGTTACAGAAACATGGCCTACAACCTAATATTTACCAATAAAAACAGGAAAAAAGAATTAGTACTTCTTACTAGGGCATCTGGTCCCATCACCTCATGGGAAATAGATGGGGAAACAGTGGAAACAGTGTCAGACTTTATTTTTGGGGGCTCCAAAATCGCTGCAGATGGCGATTACAGCCATGAAATTAAAAGACGCTTACTCCTTGGAAGGAAAGTTATGACCAACCTAGACAGCATATTAAAAAGCAGAGACATTACTTTGCCAACAAAGGTCCATCTAGTCAAGGCTATGGTTTCTCCAGTAGTCATGTATGGATGTGAGAGTTGGACTGTGAAGAAAGCTGAGCGCCAAAAAATTGATGCTTTTGAACTGTGGTGTTGGAGAAGACTCTTGCGAGTCCCTTGGACTGCAAGGAGATCCAACCAGTCCATCCTCAAGGAGATCAGTCCTGGGTGTTCACTGGAAGGACTGATGCTGAAGCTGAAACTCCAGTACTTTGGCCACCTCATGCAAAGAGCTGACTCATTGGAAAAGACCCTGATGCTGGGAGGGACTGGGGTCATGAGGAAAAGGGGACGACAGAGGATGAGATGGCTGGATGGCATCACTGACTCAACAGACATGAGTTTGAGTAAACTCCGGGAGTTGGTGAAGGGAGGCCTGGCATGCTGCAATTCATGGGGTCGCAAAGAGTCGGACATGACTGAGTGACTGAACTGAACTGAACTGAACTAAGGTATAGGATCAGTGCCTAAATACCATAAATATTTAACACTTCTTTGAGATTTCTCTGTTTTACCTCTAAATTTATAACCTGGCATTCTATTTTAGTGCCACATGTGATTTCATATAAAAATATTTTAAATTGCATTGCCATTTCTCACATAATGGAGATGTTCTTTTCCCTATTCCTCCTGCTAAGTACAACTAAAAATCCTGGACATTATATACAGAACAAAGTTAAGAAGAATCTGAAAGGTAAAGAGAAAAAAAGGCAGACTGGCTAGGGACTTTGGGATCAGAGAATAACAAGGGAGTGATCCCTGGGTTTTCTTTTTACTTCAAATATCCCAGACTTTGAGTTAAAGACAGCAACCATGAACAAAGAGCACAGAAGAATACAAAGAGCTCTAACAAAAACCTGCTCTCATGAGTTAAAAAACAAGTAAAGGTAAAGTTCAGCAAGACAGAAAACTTTTAGACAATAACTTCTCTCTTCCAGCCAAACATCACAGAAAAAATCTATGGCTTCACCCATACCCACACCAGCAAAGGCCAAGTGAGAAGCCTAAAGTTCCCTCCTTCAAAAACTCTAATGCAGAATCCCAACAGCCAGGCCAACGTGGTATTAGAGACGGTCAAAAAATTATACAACTACCATATGACCCAGCAAAGCAGTAAAGACTGACGTTCATCAAAAATCTACACAGGAATGTTTATATCAGCTTTATTTGTAATAGCCAACAACTGGAAAACAACAAAGTTACCTCATTCAATCAGTATATATTTAAACAAACTGCGGTACATTCATACCATGAAATACTACACATCAGTAAAAAATGAACAGACTATTGATATTGAATATTGTCCAGAGAATTATGCTGAGTTAGAAAAAGCCAACACTAAAAGATTGCATACAGTATTATTTCATTTATATGATATCCTTAAAGGACAAAATTATAGAAATAGAAACTAGATTAATGGTTGCCAGGGGTTAAGAATAGTGGGAATAAGACAGAAGTGGATATAGTTATTACAGGGAGACAAAAGGGACCCTTGGGGTGGTGAAAACATTAAGTATCCTGACTCTATCAATGTCATTATCCTGGTTGTAATATATTATTACATATTTGCAAGACATCTTCATTTTTGGAAACTGGGTAAAGGGTAGAGGCAATCTTTCTATATTATTTCTTACTACTTTATGTCAATCTACGATTATTTCAAAATAAAATGTTTAAATTTTTAAAAAGTCAATAAACTAAATACCACAGGACAAAACATTTTTAAAATGTGATTTTAATTCCATGGCTTCTTACTATCCTGACATTGCCACACATATCATTGGGAAATAAATGCTCCAATTTGAGAAGAATAAACTTAGTCCAGCTTCTTTAAACTGCACATGATTAGATTTATATTCATCCCCAAAGACATTTCTTTTTTCTTCCCAACAATCCACATCTTAAAATTTTTTAGAATACTCCAAACCCCACAACCATCCATCACCTCTTTCAGGCTTTATAATAATTATAAACAGCTTTTCATAATAACTTTTCCATTTAAAAATTTTTTACAGCTTTGGTATTGGGCAAATCAATTCTAGTATTTTCATACAACCTTCTCCAGATATAGCCATAAGAATTTATATTACATCCCAACAATGTATCCCTTGATATGGAATAGGCTCTTAAATGTGGACTTCCCTGGTGATCCAGTGGTTAAGATATACCTAACAGAAAATGGCTAAAATAAATGCACTTCCAATGTGGGGGACCCAGATTCAATCCCTGGTCAGGGAACTGATCCCACATGCTGCAACTAGATATCCTGCATGCCACAACTAAGACCGGGCACAGCACACTAGCCCCCAAAAGGCTGCCGTTTCCCTCACAACCTTCTTTAATGATAAAATCATTCAGCAAACTATAAATGAAAGGGAATTTCTCAACCAGATGAACAGCATTTACAGAAGATGCACAGCTAACATTATAGTAAATGGTAAAAGATCAGATGCCTTTCCCTTAGGATAAGAACAGCATAGTATGTACATACTTCCTCTTATAATACTGGAGGGTCTAGCCAGAGCAATCTGGAAACCAATTAAAAGAAATCAAGAAAGGAGAGGAAGAAGTAAAACCATCTCTGCTTGCAGATGACATGATCTTCTACACAGAAAATACCAAGGAAACCATAAGAAAACCAACTAGGACTAATAAACAAATTCCTTAAAATTTAAGATATGAGTTTGACAGACAGCAGTCAACTACATTTCAACACACGGTGAACAATCCAAAAATGAAATCAAACAATTCCATCTACAATAGCATAAAAATAAAATACTTAAGAATATATTTATCAAAAAAATGAAGACTACACCACAGAACACTATTGAAACAAATTATAAAAGATCAAAATAAATGGAAAACTGGCCCAATGAATTGGAAGACTTTAATATTGTTAAGATGGCAATACTTCCCATACTGATCTATAGATTCAAGGGAATTCTCAACAAAATGTCAGCTGGCTTCTCTTCTTTGTAAAAATTGACCCTAACATTTATGATAAATTGACAAGTAGGCTAGAAAATTCATGGGGGAAAAAGTCTTTCAAAAAAACAGTGCGAGGACAACTAAATATCTATGTGTAAAATAATGAATATGTACTCCATATATATAAATGAATGCCATTTCAGCTACTACATATATGGATTATTTTTATATTTAAAGTTTCAATACTTTGGTACATAAAATAGGAGATGTTGGTATAACCTAACATTTTTTTTTTTTAAAGAAGTGGCAAGCAGCCTGATTCATGAGAAGTGAAGTTTCTTGGCTGAGTGCGACTCCTTGAGATCCCATGACCTGTAGCCTACCAGGCTGCTCTGTCCATGGAATTTTCCAGAGAAGAGTGTTGGAGTGGGTTGCCAATAACCTAACTTTTTCATAAGTGTTTTCCAGTTCTTTATAAATCCATTATTTTTCTAAAATAAATAAATAAATAATGCTTCTAAGCGGACAGGCAACAAAAGTAAAAATATATGCATGCAGTTGTCTAGTTTCCCCAGCACCACTTATTGAAGACACTGTCTTTTCTCCATTGTATATTCTTGTCTCTTTTGTCACAGATTACAATAAATGACCACAGGTGCATGAGTTTGTCTCTAGACTTTCTATCCTGTTCCACTAATCTATATTTCTGTTCTTGTGCCAGTACATATAGCTTACTGTAGCTTTGCAGTATAGTCTGAAGGGAGCCTGATTTCTCCAGGTCCATTATTCTTTCTCAAGATTGCTTTCACTATTCAGGATTTTCCTGTGATTCCATATGAAGTATAAAAAATTTTGTTCTAATTCTCTGAAAAATGCCCTTGATAATGATAGGGTTGGCAGTGAATCAGAATACTCCCTAACACTACACACAAAAATAAACTCAAAAATGCTTATTCACAATCAGAGACTGTCACAGACATAGGGAAAAAAGTTATGGTTCAGTTCAGTCGCTCAGTCATGTCCGACTCTTTGCGACCCCGAGAACTGCAGCATGCCAGGCCTCCCTGTCCATCACCAACTCCTGGGGTCTACTCAAACACATGTCCATTGAGTTGGTGATGCCATCCAACCATCTCATCCTCTGTTGTCCCCTTCTCCTCCTGCCTTCAATCTTTCCCAGCATCAGGGTCTTTTCCAATGAGTCAATTCTTCACATCAGGTGGTCAAAGTATTGGAGTTTCAGCTTTAACATCAGTACTTCTAAAGAATATTCAGGACTGATTTCCTTTAGGATGGACTGGTTGATCTCCTTGCAGTTCAAGGGACTCTCAAGAGTCTTCTCCAACACCACAGTTCAAAAGCATCAACTCTCTGGTGCTCAGCTTTCTTTATAGTCCAACTCTCACAGCCATACATGACTACTAGAAAAACCATAGCTTTGATTAGACATACCTTTGTTGGCAAAGGAATGTCTCTGCTTTTTAATATGCTGTCTAGGTTGGTCATAACTTTTCTTTCAAGCAGCAAGCGTCTTTTAATTTCATGGCTGCAGTCACCACCTGCAGTGATTTTGGAGCCCAAGGGGGTAAATGAGTGGTGGGATGAATTGGGAGATTGGGACTAACACAAACATACTGCCATGCATAAAACGGATAACCAACGAGGACCTACTGTAGAGCAGAGGGGACTCTGCTCACTGCTCTGTGGTGACCTGAACGGGAAGGAAACCTACGACAGAGTGGATATATGTATGACTGACTCACTTTGCTGTAAAGCAAGAAACTAACACAACATAGTAAGCCAACTATATGCCAACAAAAACTAATTTGAAGAAATACACCCCAAATTAAAAAAATACTGGTGCAATTATAAGTGAAGGCTTCCAGGGTGTCTCAGACGGTAAAGAATCTGCCTGCAACGCGGGAGATCTGGGTTCAATCCCTGGGTCAAGAAGACCCCTTAGAGAAGGAAAGGCAACCCACTCCAGTATTCTTGCCTGGAGAACCCCATGGACAGAGGAGCCTGGTGGGCTACTTACTGTTGGACATGACTGAGTGACTAACACTTTCTTTCACATTATCAGTTGAAAGACCCTTCTCCTCAAAGAAAACTAATGTTAATACTTCTGTTGTTTTTTGTAAAGAGAAAAACTTTGATTTCTCTAATCGCTAGATTAAGATTGAGAGGAACAATTTGAATCTTTCACATATAATCATTCATATTTTAGTTTTAACAACAAAGAAGTGTACAAATTTCAGTTTAAATCAATCACAACTTTCAATGGTGAAGTGTTTTACAGAAACTCAAATTAACTCTTTTGATTTACTTTAGTAGGAAAAGTAAAAACTCCAAGAGTGTTAAATCAAAATTTAAAAGTGTATCAAAGTACACAATCAAGAGAGCTAAAAGGCAACCTATAGAGAGCACAAGCATTTGCAAATCATGTATAT
The DNA here is from genome assembly GCF_023699985.2 of Odocoileus virginianus. Lineage (NCBI taxonomy): Eukaryota > Metazoa > Chordata > Mammalia > Artiodactyla > Cervidae > Odocoileus > Odocoileus virginianus. The sequence continues at coordinate 10,787,374 of NC_069675.1, forward strand.
TGATGATGGGTTACTATCCAGAATATTGGGACATCCCTGTAGCTCAAATGGTAAAGAATATGCCTGCAGTGCAGGGGACCTGGGTTCGATCCCTGGATAGGGAAGAACCTCTGGAGAAGGGAATGGCAATCCACTCCAGTATTCTTGCCTGGAGAATCCCATGGACAGAGAAGCCTAGCAGGTTACAGTCTGTGGGGTTATAGAATCGGACATGACTGAGCTACTAATACACACATCTAGAATATATAAAGAATTCTTACAACTTAAAACAAACAAACAAAAAAACAACCCAATCCAAAAATGGGTATAGGTCTTGAACGGACATTTCTCCAAAGAAGATATACAACTGGCCAACAAGTCCATGAAAAGATATTCAAATCAATAATCATCAGCAAAATGCAACTCAAAAGCACAATAAGGTATCACTTTATATCTGCAACATGGCCATTATGAGAAAAAAAAAAACTCAGAAAATAATAAGTGTTGCTGAGAATGTGAAAAAATTTAAATCTTTGTGCATTATTGATGTTAATGTAAAATGGCTACTAAAGAAAACTGTATGGCAGTTCCACAAAAACATAAAAGTAGAGTGACCACATGATCTAGCAATTCCACTTCTGGGTCTGTACCGCAATACTTAAAAGAAGGATCTCAAGGAGATATTTTTGTATGTTCATATTCATAGCAGCTCTATTCACAACAGTCAAAACATGGAAACAACTCAAGTGTCCATGGATGAATGAATGAATAAACAAATGTGGTACATACATACAATGAAATACTATTGGGCCTAAAAAGGAAAGATATTGTGACACATGATACAAAATGGATGAATTCTGAGGACACAAATGTCAAAGAAAGACAATTACTATATGATCCCACTTTTATGGAGCTACCTAAAGGAGTGAAATTCAGAGACAAATTATAATGGGGACTGCCAGGGGTTGGAGAAAAAGGGAGAAGGTAATAGGGGATTATGGTTTAATGAATATAGAGTTTCAGTTTTATAAGAGCAGCTCTGAGGATTCTTGGACAAAAATGTTAATACAGTTAAATATAGTCAACTGCCCGGTTAAAAACGGTTAAGATAATAAATTTTGTTATGTATATTTCAGCACAATTTTTAAAAACAAAAATAATTTAAAACTGCCTCAAAGGGGGATCATGGACCTGGACATAATTAAAACTAAATCTCTTTGAAGATAATGTTAAACCTTTTGTGACTCTCAGTTATGCCATGATTTCCTAATATGACACCAAAAGCACAAGCAATAAGAGAGAATTATAAGTCAGACTTTGTCAAAAAACTTGTGCTTTGAAGGTCCCAACCAAGAAAGTGAAATGACAGCATACAGAATGAGAGAAAATACATGCAAACAATATATCTGATAAGAATCTAACATCAGAATATACAATTCAACAGCGGTGGCAGTGGTGGTTTAGTCACCAAGCCATGTCTGACTCTTGCTACACCATGGACTGTAGCCCGCCAGGCTCCTCTGTCCATGGGATTCTCCAGGTAAGAATACTGGAGTGGGTTGCCATTTCCTTCTCCAGGGCATCTTCTGGACCCAGGAATCGAACTGGTGTCTCCTGCATTGCAGGCAGATGATTTACCGACTGAGCTATGAAGGAAGCCCACAGTAAAGAGGGAATTCAACAGTAAAGATAATTAAATTTTAAAATGGTCAAAAGATCTGAATAGAGATGTTTCTGCAAAGAAGATAAACAAATGATAAGCACATGAAAAGATATCCAATATCATTAATTATTAGGAAAATAAAAAACATGATGATACCACTTCATACTCATGAGAATAACTATAATCAAAAAGACAAAATATTTATGTTTAAAAGGATATGGATAAACTAAAATACTCATATACTGCTGGCAGGAATGTAAAATAGTACGGTTACTGTGAAAAACACTTTATTAGTTCCTTAAGACGTTAAACAGAGTTATCACATGTCCTGGCAATTCCACTCCTAGGTATATAGCCAAGAGGTATGAGGCACGTGTACCCCAATTTTCATCACAGAACTGTTTATAACAGAACTGGAAACCAGATCTGAAAGAGACACGTGTACTCCAATATTCATTGGAGCACTGTTTATAATAGCCAGGACATGGAAGCAACCCAGATGCCCATCAGCAGACAAATGGATAAGGAAACTGTGGTACATATACACTATGGAATATTACTCAGCCATTAAAAAGAATTTATTTGAATCAGTTCTAATGAGATGGATGAAACTGGAGCCCATTATACAGAGTGAAGTAAGTCAGAAAGAAAAACACCAATACAGTATACTAATGCATATATATGGAATTTAGAAAGATGGTACTGATAACCCTACATGTGAAACAGCAAGAGAGACACAGATGTATAGAACGGTCTTTTGGACTCTGTGGGAGAAGGCGAGGGTAGGATGATCTGAGCGAACAGCATTGAAACATGTATATTATCATATGTGAAACAGATCGCCAGGCCAGGTTCAGTGCATGAGACAAGTGCTCAGGGCTGGTGCACTGGGATGACCCAGAGGATGGGATGGGGAGGGAGGTGGGAGGGGCGTTCAGGATGGGAACACACGTACACCCATGGCTAATTCATGTCAATGTATGGCAAAAACCACTACAATATTATAAAGTAATTAGCCTCCAATTAAAATAAATAAATTAAAAAAAAACATGTCCAATCAAAACCTCTTCACCTATGTTTATACCAGCACCATTCACAACAGCCAAAAGTGGAACCAAATGTCTATCAACTATTGAATGGATAAATAAAATATATCTATAGTGGTATATTATTCGGCAATTAAAAGTACTTAAGTACTGATTCACGCTACTATGCAACATGCAGGAATCTCAAAAATGTTATGCTAAGTAAAAGAAAGCAGTCACAAAAGACCATGTATTATGGGACTCCATTTATATGAAATATCCAGAACAGGCAAATCCATAAGGAAAGATAGTAGATTATTGGTTCTAGGAATAGAGGAATGGGGGTAGAATGGTAAAAAAAAAAAAGTTCTAAAATTTAGCTATCAGATAATTCTGTAAATAAAGGAAAAAACCACTGAATTATATATTTTAAATGAGTGATTATTACTGTGTATATATAATAGTGAGATAAGTTGTTAAAAAGTAGTTTATTCTCTCTGAGCCTCTGTTTTGTAAGTTCATTTGTATTATTTCTTTTTAGATTCCACATATAAGAGATGTCATATGATATTTCTTCTTTGTCTGACTTACTTCACTCAGTATGGTAATACCTAGGTCATCCATGTTGTTGCAAATAGTATTATTTCATTCATTTTAATGGCTGAGTAAGACTCTATTACATGTAAATGATACATACATACATATATACATTCATACACATACACACACACACACGGTTGCTGGGTGGGGAAGGGTGGTTAGGGAGTTTGGGATGGACATGTACTCACTGCTATGTTTAAAATGGAAAACCAACACACATGGAACTCTGCTCAGGGTTGGAGGGGAGTTAGGGGAAGAATGGATTCATGTATACATATGGCTGAGTCCCTGTACTATCCACCTCAAACTATCACAACATTATTAATTGGTTATACCCCAATACAAAGTTAAAGTTTTTTTTTAAAGTACAGTTTAGCTAATGTATGTCTTTTATGAATTTCCAGAGACTATTTCTCAATTAAAATTTCTACCTAACAGAGCTATTTGAGTTTTATCAGATTATTCTTATTGTTCAGTTTAATATCACAAATCACAGACCTCATGTAACAAACCAGAAAGAAAATAATAGTTCCTCCCTGTCACATAAAACAAACAAAACTAAACACAAACATACACATATGTACACACACACACACACACACACACACACACAGAGCCATGCAAACACAGTCATCTAGCACTAAAAGTAAAAAATCTACTATCTACAAACAAATGAAACATGGATTACTATTTCATGCAAAACTCCCCTGAGGAAATTTCCTCACAGTCCAGTGGTTAGGACTCTGTGGTCTCACTGCTAAGGGCCAAGGTTCAAATCTTGTTCAGGGAACTGAGATTCCACAAGCCACATGGTGCAGACAAACAAACAAACAAATAAAACTGGACTTTCTTGGTAGTCCAGTGTTTAAGAATGTCTCCCTATGCAGGGGACACTGATTGATCCTTGATTCAGGAAAATTCCACCTGCTGCAGGGCAACTGAACTGATGCTCTGGAGCACACCCTAGAGCCAGTGCTCAGTAACAAGAGAAGTCACTGACTCAGTGGACATGAAGTTGAGGATATCCTCCAGGATAACATGAAGGACAGCGAAGTCTGGCGTGCTGCCGTCCACGGGGTCACAAAAAGTCAGAGAAGACTGAACAACAACAACAGCACTAAACAATCTGCATCTGCTTAAACCCGTGGATGCAGAAAGACAACTGTGAAATTACATGTGAATTTTCAGCTGAATGGAGCCGGGTCAGACTCCCTAACCTCCGTATTGTTCAAGGAGCAATTGTACTGTGTCTCAGGGAAATTTTTCAGTTTACCCTGCTCAAAGTTAATTAAGCTTCTTGGATGTACGCTTTCTATCAATTTGGCAAGTTTTCAACAATTCATTAAATATTATTTCTGTGCCTTTTTTCTTTTCTCTCCCCCTGGGACTTCCATTATACACATATGTTAGTATGCTGGTGGCATCTCACGGCTCTGGTCATTTTTTTCATTCTTTTCTCTTTCTGGGTTTTCAAAGTTGACAATCTCAACTGATGCATTTTCAAATTCACTGGTTCTCTGTTTGCCTGCTCAAATGTGCAACTAAAACCTGCTAGTGGATTCTTCCTTTCAGTTATTATATTTTCAGCTCCAGAACTTCAATTTGGATCCTTTTTGTAACTGTTACCCCTTTTCTGACACCTCTCTTTGGTGGGAGAGCTTTTTCCTGGTTGTCTTCAGTTTGTTGACCATAGCTTCTTTAGCTCTTTGAGCACATTTAAAATCTTTTTTTATAATTCCTGGGCTTCCTTCGGGACAGTTTTTATTAATTACTGTTGACTTTTGAACAACTTGGATTTGAACTGTGAGGGTACATTTCTATGATTATTTTGCAACAGTAAATATCAATACTAAAAGTACATCATGGTCTGTGGTTGAATCCACAGATGGGGTAAAAAAAAAAAAATCACAGAAATGGAAAACTGAGTAAAGTTATATGGGAATTAATCCCTGCATAGTGTTACTGTAAAATGTATTTTCCCCCTGACAACAGCCATATTCTGTTTCTTTAAGCACATCATGATTTGTTGACAATTGGACATAACAAATACAGTGTGGCAACCCTGGATACCAGATTCTCCCCCATAGCTGGAATTTGGTGTTGCTGTTTGTTGTGGGTAATTGTTCTGTACACTCTTGGTGTGTGGCACTGAAGTCTTGTTAGCTTTGCTTAACTGTCAGCTATCATCTTGATAGAGTTTCCATAAACATCCACAGCCAAAAAGAAAAAAGAAAACAACTTTCCCCAGTCTGTTCTTTCTCTCTCTATGTTGAAGCATTCCAACAGTTAGCCAGCTCTATACTTTCACTTACAGGCTGTGTAATGCAAGTCTGAAAGTTTAACCAGAGATGAAAGCTTAAGGTCTTCTTGGGCCTTTTCTGAGAATGAGTCCAGCTTTGGGCACGCACATGGCCTCAACTCCCCAGTATAAGCAGGACCTTTAAAAAGTCCTATTCCCCATGTGTCTCATTTTTCAACTGCTTTCTCCCCAAGTTTTACAATGTTCCTCTTGTTTATCCTGTTATCCTGAGACCCAGTCTGCTACAGTCAATACTCCAGCCAAACACGGGCAGGGAAGTTGTTGCATCCCAGAAAAGCTCTTGACTGACTGAAAGCCGCCACACTGATCCTTCAGGGAGTTGTAAGACAGGCTGAAACACCTAGTAATAATTTTTTAAGAGTAAGATTTGTAGTGCACCCTCTGTAACTGTTAACCCGCATTAGGAGTATCGTCTGTCATCTTCAAAGCTACTGTAGATGGGGGATGGTTAGGCAGGTGATTTAAGAAGCCTCAGTAGTGTTCTCCCATAGAAAAATTGCTCTTTACTTCAGTAATCATTCCCTAGTTTTTTAAGTTCTGACTAGATTCCAGAGATCTACAAAAATTGGTTCTGATAGATTTTGCTAGATTGTTATTTTTGTGCAGAAATGGAGCCTTGGAGTTCCCTACTTGACCTATGGCAACATCATTTACAAATGTTTCATATGTATAAAAAAAGAGTATAAGATCTTTGATTATGCTGACTGCTAATTTCAAATACTTTTTTAAAAAAATCATATTGAGGCATTACTGGCCTATGCTCGAGAAACATTTTTAATTGGGAACAGATTTTTACTTTTTATTTTTATTCCCAACTATCTTTTTGGAACACAGTGAAATAACTACAGTTTTCCTGTTATGTAAAACATGTTTATAAATTTCCTAAGACTGAACTATCTGCTTTGCTGGCTTAAGCTCTACTTCTTCATGAGATATTATCAATACAGAATACCAAATATTAATATTTATTTTAAATATTTTTCATCTATTTCTCACATTAGATTCTTTTTTTAATATATAACATATATTGTGTTAAGAACACTGAATACAAGACCCACCCTGTTGACAGAGTACATCTCTTTTTTAAGTGCAAAAAGGAGTATTATTAACTATAAGTACCATATTGCAGAGTAGGTATCTCTCTAGGATTTATTTTACATAATTGAAACTATATGCCCACTGAACACCAACTTCCTACTTATTCCCCACAGCCCTGACAACCACCAATCTACTCTGTTTTTATGAGTTTGACCATTTTGGAAATCCCATATATGCAATCATACAGTTGTCCTTCTGTACCTGGCTTATTTCACTTAGCATAATGTCATCCACATTAATTCATGGTGACACATATGGCAGGATTTCCTTCTTTTTAATGGCTATGTATTTACCATTTTATTTATCCATCAATATACTGCTTCCCTTGGAGAAGGCAGTGGCACCCCACTCCTGTACTCTTGCCTGGAAAATCCCATGGATGGAGGAGCCTGGTAGGCTGCAGTCCATTGGGTTGCTACCAGTTGGACATGACTGAGCGACTTCACTTTCACTTTTCACTTTCATGCATTGGAGGAGGAAATGGCAGCCCACTCCAGTGTCTTGCCTGGAGAATCCCAGGGATGGGGGAGCCTGGTGGGCTGCCGTCTGTGGGGTCGCACAGAGTCGGACACGACTGATGCGACTCAGCAGCATGCTGCTTCCCTGGTGGCTCAGACCATAAAAAACCTGCCTGCAATACGGGAGACCTGGGTTCGATCCCTGGGTTTAGAACCCCTGGAGAAGGGAAAGGCTACCCACTGCACTATATGTTTACTGCTCATCCATCAATAAACATATAGGTTATTTCCATATCTTAACTACTATGAAATCTTGCAAAGAACATGGGAGTGCAGATATCTCTTTGAGATCCTAATTTCAATTCTTTTAGGTATCTACCCAAAGCAGGGATGTGGATCATATAGTGATTCTATTTTTAACTTTTTGAAAAACCTCTACACTGTTTACTATAGTGGCTGCACAATTTTATATTTCCTCCAACAATGCACAAGGGCTTCAGTTTTTTCACATCCTTTCCAACCCTTGTCTGGCATTTTGATAGCAGCCATAAGGAAAGCTACGCCCAACCTAGACAGCATATTAAAAAGCAGAGGCATTACTTTGCCAGCAAAGGTCCATCTAGTCAAAGCTATGGTCTTCCCAGTAGTCATGCAGGGATGTGAGAGTTGGACTACAAAGAAAGCTAAGCGCCAAAGAACTGATGCTTTTGAACTGCGGTGTTGGAGAAGACTCATGAGAGTCCCTTGGACTGCAAGGAGCTCTAACCAGTCCATCCTAAAGGAAATCACTGTTGTTGTTTAGTCACACAGTCGTGTCCAGCTCTTTGCGACTCCATGGACTGTAGCCCCCAGGCTCCTCTGTCCATGGGATTCTCCAGGCAAGAACACTGGAGTGGGTCACCATTTCCTTCTCCAGAGGATAGTCCCGCCCCAGGGATCAAACCTGCATCTCCTGCACTGGCAGGTGGATTCTTTCCTATAAACCACCAGGGAAACCCAGTTAAAGCATATACCTAAAAAAAAAAATTTTTATAAATCACAAGAAGATGACAGATTACTATCAGAAGGAAATCTGATGCTTTTATCTCACGGGACAATATAAATTACATTTTCCCCAACATTTTTGAGTCCCTTTACAGATTTTAAAATGTCAATCATCTTGCCTTCTAACACTCACCTGGGACCTGATGGGTACTTTAACTATGAAGCCCTTTGATCAGAGAGAGTTCTGGCCCATTAGAGGAACACAGACCCACTAGGAGGCTGCTGGACTGCACTTAACCAAGTAACCTGAGATGCACATTTCAACTGAGATTCCAATGCACAGTGAGTGCCTTCAGTGGACAGTTCATTTCTCCCAACCATACCTCCTACTAGGAAGTAGAAATAATTAACCCTGGATCCAGTGAAAGGATGGTGTGGGTGGAAATCTAAAAGGGGAGAAGAGGCACTCAGGATGACACCAGCAACATCAGATGACGACATCATGGTGATACAATCATGCCTGGCCCTGTCTCACTTTGGAGGAAGCCACCAATGAGACACTGACCCACAACAGCCCAATAACCAGTTATCACAGGGGGCACTCAGAGGGCAAGCACAAACCAATAAAATGCAGATGCCTGCTACTGTTGTCCCTACTCTGTGACTTTCATGCCCTCTGGTTCACGGGGCTTTCTCCACGGCCCCAGGAGACAACACCAGAAAATGATTGCAAGACCAGAGCACTCACTCACAACTGAACCCCAGGATGCAGGGATGGCATATGTTGGAAGTCAGCCCAAGAAGGTCTGGGCCCAAAATGCCACCAGGTATGCTAACTGAGCGATTCAAGCACTCTGTCTTAAATTGGACCAAAGCACAAATGCTTCAAGGCCACCAGCCTTACGCTGCCCTAATTTCACCCTTAACTGGCTGATAGGATTATACAGTTCAAACCCATCTCTGGTGATACAAGACTAAAGATTAAATTGTCAGAAGCGTATAACTAAATTTTCTTTAAACCAAGGGTACACACGTGCCTCTCACCTTTACTATTTACAATGGTGACCTCCTATGCCTTGAAGAAGGGCACCGCTTAATCTTTTGCAAGATTCACCCCCAGAAATCCTCAAAATTTACCAAGAATTTGAGTTAGCAACAGACATTCCCAAAGGTGCAAGCAAACCTTAATCAGAATATCCCAACTCTATGCAACCCTGTTAGACCCTATGGGCCTTCAATTCCCTTCCTCACTGACTGGAGAGCGAACTACTCAAGAACAGCTCCCTTCACCTGCAATAGCACTTGATAATGCCCAACTCCATAATAATGCCAAACATGCTGATCTGAGACGACAATGTCTCAGCAGATGACAGCATGGGACATGACTTCATCATGAATACCGCCTCCACAATTTTCCACTATGGAAGAGGTGACACCCAGGAAAGCACAGTGGCTGATGATGGCAAGCACTTCCCAGAACTTGGTTGCCAAATTGAATGCCTAGTTATCTAAATTCCCAGCTGATGACCCATTTTCGTGGCATTTTGTAGAGTTACCCCAAGTTCTCCTTGCTTACTACACTTGCTGCTGAGATGTGAGGTGGCACTTTGACTGCAGGCTGCTCCCCACTACACCTTTAAATTTTGATAGGTTAAGGTATGTGTCAAATCTTTAAACTTTTTAAATGTCTGATTAAATGCTTCATATAATTGCTTACCCTCACCACACATTATTAGATTGATTCACATTATGTGACCTAATTGAGGGCTAGTAAATCTAATTCTGTTGAGAGGACTCCTCCCTGGGTATAGATGCTACAATCACCATAGGACTCCCTCATCACTCCCCTGCATACACTCTCCGAAACTGCAGCCACAGGGTCATCTCCCTACACGACATCAAGGGAATCTTTTCCCACTGTCACCACTCAGGGTTCCACAATCTTCTCATTCAAGTCCTCCCACAGCCCTAACATTTTTATACAATGGGCAGAAACCAGTGATTTTTTTTCCCCCTGAGCTGCTGTAATTGCTGAACACACTATCAAACTCAACAAAGGCTTCTTTCCTGAGTCAGTGGCCTACTTAGCTAATTTCTTGACCCTGCCCCCATTTTCCCAATGGAAGCCATCTCATGCATCTCCATGGCTTACCCAGCTCCTCCCTATGGTGATCAACTGTTCCCATGCAACACTTTGCAATACAGTATGTGGCATTTGGCAGGAGCCCCACATGCCCTTTATAACCCACCATGTCTGTCCACGCACTAACACACCCCACCTGTGACACCACATGGTTGAATACGACCTATGCCTCTCATCCCAAAGAACACAATTCCCATGGTCTTGAGTCCCATGGTTCAGCCTCCCCAGGGGAACCCCAACTTATTTGGATATACCCAGTATAACAGTTGGTGTCCACTGTGGGTTTAGTACCCAGGAGCAAACATATATACATGGTTCCTCATATATGCATTTCTCCCTTCCTCTTCCACCAATGCATCTGCCTCCTTGCCAACTCCCTGGTAAGTCCTGTCTGTTCACACCAAGTTAGTTAAGTCTCCCTGGGACTACCCCTACAAATCACTGATTAGGATCCCCAAAATATCTCTTTTAAAACCACCTCACATCAAAAACATTCAGTACCCATCCCCATCATGTTGGGAATAGGTCTGCTACTTCATGGGAACTGAGTCAGGCACCACAACAGGCAAGCAACAACAAAGTATTAAATTAAATTAGTAAAGCAGACACCAAACTTTCAACTACCCTGGCTAAAAACACTGGGCTGTTACACCAAAGCCCAGCCTTAATGCAGTAACAGTACAATGCTTTAGTGTAGATGGTGTTGGACAACCATTTACCTTTAGGTTACTATTGGCCAAGGAAGGGGAAACTGCAAAGGGTACATCTTGTTGCATGTATATTAATAATTCTGGACAAACGTAGACATTTACAAATGATATCCCAACAGGTACAAGTATTTCATAATCTCACCCAAGTTTTAAATCAAACACCTACCTTAATCTTATCCATGAGCTTTATTTTGTGAGCTGAACCCCCCAAAATGGGAGGAGATGGTTACAGACAGGATTTCAAACCACCATTTGTCTATTTATATTGCTGAGTGACATTTTGCTTTGCTTAGATGTTTCATCTGCTGGGTGACCAAAATCCTGCCAGCAGCTTTTAGTATCTCCACCATCTAGACAGTGCCCATGATTTTCCCTAAAGACTAATGCCTAGGCATCACAGGGTCAATTGTGATGAGAAAACAGCTATTCTGAGCTGCTACACAAGCATTTTACAGTATGACAACCCTGCTCACACCCAGAGCCTAGACAGATAAGGACCTGAGCTTAGGACTCCTGTGACAAGTTCCTGCTTCCTTTTTCTCAGAGCTCCTTTCAAAACAACCACACAGAGTTGAATTCACAAAAAGGTAGCAAAATCTCCCCCCAAATGCTTTTCAACTAATACGTGCTTGCTACCCTGATCTCTATCTTCTGCTCACTGTGACCTGGGACAGAAGACTGCCTTTCCTAGGCTACTGGACACCCCATCCCCCTTTTTGCGATCTGTAAGAATAAACTTGTGACTTTACTCCCTTGTAGAGTGTAGTGCCATTGTGTCTTCAATCAAAATGACCAAGTGTTTACACTTCCTCAAAGTGAAAGCTCAGGTGCTAACAGAGCTATATGTCAACCCCATGTGAAAGGCTTGTGCCTAATAATTCATCCAGTTATAGTGGGAGTATTCTTAATTTAATACAGAAGTTATAGCCCCCACAACAGAACATATTTACAAGCGAATTACATGAAGTGACAGAGCAAGTATCAAATCCAGATATGGCGAAGATGCTGAGATTGAGACCAGAAATTTAAAACAACTATGATTAATATGCTAAAGGTTCTAATGAATAAAGTGGAAAGCATTCGTCAAGAATAAAGGGACAATATAAGCAGAAAGATGAAGATCTGAAGAAAGAATAAAAAACAGATGCTAGAGATCAAAAACACTGTAGCAGAAATGAAGAAAACCTTTGATGGAATTATTAGATTGCACAGGATTCAAGACAAGAAACCCGAGACTTAGCATTGAAACATATATATTACCATATGTAAACAGATGGCCAGTGCAAGTTTGATGCATGAAGCAGGGCACTCAAAGCCAGCGCTCTGGGACGACCCAGAGGGATGGGGTGGGGAGGGAGGTGGGAGGGGGGTTCAGGATGGGGGGACACCTGTGCATCTGTGGCTAATTCATGTTGATGTATGGCAAAAATATCACAATATTGGAGAGTAATCATCCTCCAATTAAAATAAATAATTTAAAAAAAAGAATATCTCAACAAAAACCTCTGAAAACACAAAACAAAGAGAACAAAGACTGAGCAGGAAAAGGACGACAGAATATCAAAGAACTCTAGGAAAACTACAAAAGGTTTAACATATGAGAATGAAAATACTGGACAAAGAAAAGACAGAAAAAATCACTGACACAACAATGACTAAGAATTTCCCCTAAATTAATGTCAGACACCAAACTGCAGATTCATGAAGTTCAAAGAACATCAGGCAGAGTAAATGTGAAGAAAAAAATCACTATGCCTAAGGATAAAGTAACATTTTCAAAGTACAGAAAATCAAAGATAAAGAAAAAATCCTGAAAGAAGCCAGAGACAGAAAAATCTAAAGAGAAGCAGAGAATTACTTCCCACTTTCCCACAAAACCATGTTAACAAGAAAACAGACTGAAATATTAAAAATGTTAAGAGACAAACTGCACCAACTTAGACTTCTAAACTCTCCCTATGAAATTATCCTTCAAATTGATAAAGAAATACATTCTCAGAAAAACAAAACTCGAGGGAATTTGTTACCTGTAGGACTGCCATATAATAACTTAACAGAAGTACTCAAGAAGAGAAAATATAGTTCAGAAACTCATATCTACATAAAGATAGTAAGATCATCAAAGAGGAAATAAGCAAAGGATTAAAAAAAAAAAATCCTTTCCTCATCCTTAATTGGTATCAATAGCTTACTCAACAAATTTCTTGTGCATCTTCTTTAACCACAATGACATGAAACTAGAAATCAACCACAGAAAGAAAAACAGAAGATAAAAACTACTACACGGAGCCTAAACAACATGCTACAAAAAAATCTTTCATGAGTCAACAATTAAATCAAAAAGGAAATAAAAAATACCTTGAAGCAAATGACAACAAAAATATAACTACACAAAATCTACAGGATGCAGCAAAAGCAGTCTGAAGAGAGATGTTTATAGCAATATAGGCCTCATTCAAAAAACAAGAAAAATCTCAAATAAACCAATAAAAAAACAGAAAAAGAAGAACATTCAAAACCTAAAGTCATCAAAGGAAGGAACTGATAAAGATCAGAGGATGAAAATAGAGATTAAAAAAAAAAAAATCAATAAAAGCAACAGCTGGGTTTTTCAAAGGATAAAAGCAAAAAACCTCTAGAAAAGCTCACCAAGAATAAAAGAGGACAAAATAAAATGAAAAATAAAAGGGGGGGAATCACAGAAATACAAAAATCATAAGAATATACTATGTACAACTATAATACTTTAAGACAAGATGGACAACCTTGAAGAAATGGACAAGTTACTGGATATAGAGCTTGCCAAAACTGAATTAAGAAAAAACAGATAATCTGAACAGACCAGTCACTAGAAGTGAAGTAGAATCTTTAACTGGGGAAAAAAAAAAAATTCCCTACAAACAAAAGTAAGGACCAAATGACTTCACTGGGGAATTCTACCAAACAACAAAGAAGAAAAGAACTTAAACCCGCACTACTGAAACTCTTCGAAAAGATTAAAGGGGAAGGAAGACTCCCAAAATCATTTTATGAAACCACCACCATCACCCTAATATTAAAACCAGACAAACACACTACCAAAAAAGAAAAATATAGGCCAATATCTTTTATAATTATAGATGTAAAAATCCTCAACAAAATATCAGCAAACCAAATTCAGCAACACATAAAAAGGATCATACATCATGACCAAGTTGGATTAATACCAGGGTCACAAGGATGGTTCAACATATGCAAATCAAAGTGATATACCATATCAACAAAAGAAGACAAAAACCTCATGCTAAACAGATGCAAAAACTTCAACATCCATTTATGATACAAACTCTCACCAAAGTGAGTATAAAGGGAACATACATCAACATAATAAAAGCCATTTATGACAAACCCACAGCCAACATAATGCTCAACAGTGAAAACCTGAAAGCCTCTTGCTAAATTCTGGAACAAAACAAGGATGCCTACTCTCACCACTTCTATTCAACACAGTATTAGAAATCCTAGATACAGCAATCAGACCAGAAAAAGAAATAAAAGGTTTCCAAATTGAAAAGTAAGAGGCAAAATTGTCATTAGATGAAGATGAAATGATACTCTATACAGAATACCCTAAAGAGTCCACAAAAAAACTATTAGAACTAATAAATGAACTCAGCAAGTCAGCAGAATACAAGATTTATACACACACACACACACACACACACACAAATCTGCTGCATTATTTTACACTAACTATGATGCTAGAGTGAAAGTAAAAATGGAATCCTATTCCAAACTGAATCAAAGAAAATAAGGTTTAGAAATCAAACAAGAGTGGTATTGGGACAAAATCAGACATATAGATCAACAGAACAGAAAAGAAAGCCTAGAAATAAACAGAGAAACTCAATTAGCCTTCAAAAGAGGAGGCTGAAAGCTACAATGGAGAAAAGACAGTCTTTTCAGCAAGTAGTGTTGGGAAAGAGGGACAGCCTCATGTCAATCAATAAAGTTAGAACAGTCCATCACACCATACACAAAAATAAACCCAAAATGACTTAAAGGCTTAACTTCTAGAAGAGAACATTCCCTGAAAAAAAAAAATCATAGCAACATTTTCTTAGATCAGGCTTGCAAGGCAAAATAAATAAAAGCAAATTTAAACAAACAGGGCCTACTCAAATTTATAAGCTTTTCCATAGCAAAGAGACCATAACCGAAATGAAAATAACCTATGGACAGGGAGAAAATATCTACAAATGATGCATCAAAAAAGAGTTTAATTTCTAAAACATACAGGTAATAAAAATCAGTATCAAACAAACAAACCAATCAAAAACACTGAGAGAAGACTTAAATAGACATTTCTATAAAGACATACACATGGCCAGAGGCATATGAAAATATACTCAACATCCTAATTAGAGAAATGCAAATCAAAACTATAGTGACCTCACAACAGTCAGAATGGCCATCACCAAAAGTTTTACAAGCAATAAATACCACAGAAGGTGTAGAGAAAAGGGAACCCTCCTCCACTGGTCCTGAGAACTTAAATTGGTGCGGCCACTATGGAAAACAGCAAGGACTTTCCTTTAAAAACAGAGTTACCATATGATCCAACAACCCCTCGCTTGGTATATGTCCAGAAAGATGAAAACTCTAATTCAACAAGACACATGAACCTCAATTTTCATAGCAGCACTATTTACAATATATGGAAGCAACCTAAGTGTCCACAGACAGATGAATGGATAAAGATGTGGTGCGCGCACACACACACACACGGAAATATTACTTGACCACCAAAAAGAATGAAATATTGTCTTTTTAAGCAACATGAATAAACCTAAAGACTACCATACTAAGTGAAGTAAGTCAGACGAGAGAGACAAATATCATATGGTATAACTTACATGTTAAATCTAAGAAATAACAGAAATGAACATACAAAACAGAAACAGACTCAAAGACATAGAAGACAAACCTACAGTTATCAAAGGGGAAAGGAGGAGAGGAGGGATAAAATAAGAGTATGGGATTAACACATCACTATATATAAAGTATATAAAAAACAAGGGTTTACTGTATAGTATAGGGAATTATATTCAGTATCTTATAATAAACTACAATAGGAACGAGTCTGAAAAAGATTCCATGATGGGAAAGTATAATGAAGATATATGAATTATTTTGCAGTACACCTGAAACTAACACAGTATTCTAAGTTAACTAGAATTCCCAAAAATTTTTCTAATAAATTAAAAAAATGCCCATAAATAAGAAAACAAGTAAATGAAGTTATATCTATGAGATACTATACTACACTGTAGCTCAAACTATGTATGGTCTGTGGGCTGAATCCAGTCAACTGCCTATTTATTTTTTCCTGCTTTTGTCAATAAAGTTTTATAAGAACACAGCCACATTAAAAAAATAAAAGTATGTCTTCATTATATCTGAGTCAGACACGACTAAGCAACTGAACTGAACCAAACTTCATTATATACTACTATAAATAATTAAGTAAACTTTAAAACTGTTTTGGAGATGGGAAGAAAAATGGTAGCAATGATAAAAGAAATAAAACAAAAGAATTGGGGTTGTTCTGTTATTAGAAGGTACTCATACTACCTGTGAAATGCTGTAGTGTTATTTGAAAGTATACCTGAACTGGGTACAAATATATTTCACAAATTCTAGGAAAAGTACAAAAAAAATTTTTTTACGAAAAACCTGTAACATATATGCTAAGAAATGAGAGAAACTGTAATCACATAGATGCTCAACTAAAATCTTGAAAGGCATCCACCAGAGATGGATGCAGACAGCACAAGTAAAAACTACAATCCTGAAGCCTATGGAACACAGACTGCAACAACAGAAACTTAGTAAAAACGAGATGGCAAAGGAATTTGTCCCAGATGAAGGAACTGGATGATGTCCCAGAAAAACAACTAAGTGGAAACAGCCAGTCTACCGGAGAAAGGATTCAGAATAATGAGAGTAAAGATCATCCAAGATTTCAGGAAAACAATGGATGCAAAGACTGAGAAGATGCAAGAAATGTTTAACAAAGACCTTAAAAACTGAAGAACAAACAAACAGAGATGAACAATACAATAACTGAAATGAAAAATACACTACAAGGAATCAACAGCAGAGAAAATGAGGCAGAAAAAATGGATATGTGAACTGGAAGACAGAACAGCAGAAATCACTCCTCAGAAAAGAATAAAGAAAAAAAGAAAAAATGAAAAGAAGTGAAGACAGTCAAAGGGACCTCTGGGATAACATTAAATGCACCAATGTTCACATTATAGGAGTCCCAGAAAGAGAAGAGAAAGGTGCTGAGAAGATATTTGAAGAGATAATAGCTGAAAAGACAAAGAAAAAATACTTAAAGCAACAAGGGAATAACAACAAATAATATACAAGAGAATTACCATTATCAGCTGAAACTCTGCAGGCAGAGTTTAGTATATATTAAACTCAATATATATATTTAAGTGATGAAAGTGGTACAATATATTTAAAGTGATGAAAGGGAAGAAATTACAACCAAGAATGCTCTACCCAGTGAGGCTCTCACATAGACTTGATGGAGAAATCAAAAGCTTTACCTAGAAGCAAAAGCTAAGAGAATTCAACACCACCAGACCAGCTTTGCAACAAATGATAAAGGAACTTCTCTGTGGGGGGCGGGGCGGGTGACCAGAAACTTAAAACAACCTTGTACATTATACAGACTGCTATACCAAAACCTTATGGTGAACAGCAAAGCCAAAAACTACAACACATACACACACGAAAAAGAAAGAGCAACCCAAGCGTAACACTAAAGATGGTGCTTAAACAAGAGGCAGGAACAAAAGAGGAAGGGAAGAAAAAAGACCTCCAAAAAAAAAAAACCCAAGACACTCAACAAAATGGCAATAGGAATATATATACCAATAACTATATCAAATGTAAATAGATTAAATGCTCCAACCAAAAGACACAGTCTGCCTAAACAGATACAAAAGTAAGACCCCTATAAAAGCTGTCTGTAAGAAACCCACTTCAGGGACTCCTTGCTGGCACATTAGATAAGACTCTGCCTGCCAGCGCAGGGGACACAGGTTCAGTCCCTCACCCAGGAATATCCCACATGCCAAGGAGCAGCTAAGCCTGGTGCCACAACTACTGAAGCCTGCGCTCTGCAGTGAGAGCAGCCTCCACTCTACAACTAGACAAAGCCTGTGTGCAGCAACAAAGACCCAGCACAGCCAAAAATAGATAATTTTGTTTTTTTTTTAAAAAGAGACCTCACTTCAGACATAGGGATATGTACACACTGCAAGTGAGGGGAAGGAAAAACATATTCCAGGCCAACGGAAATCTAAAGAAGGGTGGAACTGCAATGCTCTTATCAGACAAAACGGACTTTGAAACAAGGACTACTAAAACAAAGGTCACTACATAATCATCAAGGGACCAATGCAAGACTTAAGATATAACAATTATAAACATATATGCATCCAATACAGGAGCACCTCAAAATATATGGCAAATACTAACAGCCATAAGGGGAGAAATCAACAGTAACACAACAATAGTGGGAGACTGTATAACACCCCACTTTCATCAATGCACAGACCATCCACAGAGAAATCAATAAGGAAACATAACCCTAAAATGACACATGGAATCAGATGGATTTAATTGATAATTACACAGCATTCCATCCAAAAGAAGCAGAATAAGCATTCCTCTCATGTCCACACAGAATAGCCTCAGTAATGATCACATGCTGTGCCACAAAGGGAGCCATGGGTAAATTTAAGATGACTGAAGTTATATCAAGCATCTTTTCTAACTACAACTGAGATTAAAAATAAACTACAAGAAGAAAAAAACTATAAAACAACACAAACAGGTGGAGGCTAAACAATTTGCTAATAAACAGCCAATGGATCAGTGAAGAAATCAAAGAGGAACTCAACAGCTTCCCTGGTGGTCCAGTTGTTGCAAATCTTTCTGCCAATGCAAGGGATGTGGGTTTGATCCCTGGCCCAGGAAGATGCCACATGATGCAGAGCAACAAGCCTGTTCACCACAATTAGTGAGTCTGCACTCCAGAGCCCACACACAGGAACCACTCAGCCCACGAGCTGCAACTACCACTCTGCGGCGAGAACCACCACACTGCAACCAAGAGCGGCCCTCGCTTGCGGCAACTAGACGAGCAGCCACCACACTGCAACCAAGAGCGGCCCTCGCTTGCGGCAACTAGTGAAAGCCTGCACTCAGCGACAAAGACCCAGTCCACCAAAATAAGTAACTTTTTTTAAAAGAGGAACTCAAAAAATACCTAGAGACAAGTGAAAATGAAAGCGCTGCAACCCAAAATCTGTGCAATGCAGCAAAAGGAGTTTTAAGAGGGAACGCAATACAATCTTATCTTAAAAAAAACAAAAAATCTGAAATAACCTAACCTCACACCTGAAACAAATAGAGAAAGAAGAAACAAAACATAAAATTAGGAGGAAAGAAATCAGAGATCAGAGCAGAAATGAATGAAATGGAGACAAAGGAAACAGCAGCAAAGATACATGAAGCTAAAAGCTAGTTCTCTGAAAAGATAAACAAAATCGATTAACCTTTACTAGACTCATCAGTTAAAAAACAGAGAGGACTCAAATCAATAAAAT
Organism: Odocoileus virginianus; assembly: GCF_023699985.2. Classification (NCBI taxonomy): domain Eukaryota; kingdom Metazoa; phylum Chordata; class Mammalia; order Artiodactyla; family Cervidae; genus Odocoileus; species Odocoileus virginianus. The sequence goes on from NC_069675.1 coordinate 10,807,026, forward strand.
TAGAGATAAAAAAGGATGTTACAAATGACACCACAGATATACAAAGGATCACAAGAGACTTTTACCAGCAACTGTATACAATTAAAATGGACAACCTGGAAGAAATGGACAAATTCTTAGAAAGGTACAATCTCCCAAGAGCAAACCAGGAAGAAATAGAAAATATAAACAGAGAAATCACAAGTATTGGAATTTAAACAGTGGTTTTGAAGACTCCCAACAAACAAAAGTCCAGGATGAAAAGTCTTCACAGGCAAATTGTATCAAACATTTAGAGAAGAGTTAACATCTATCCTTTCAAAAGTGTTCCAAAAAACTGCAGAGGAAGGAAAATTCCCAAACTCATTCTATGAGGTCACCATCACTCTGATATCAAAACCAGACAAAGATACCAAAAAAAGGGAGAGAGAAAATTATAGGTCAATATAACTATTGAACACAGACGCTAAAATCCTCACCAGAATACCAGAAATCCAAACTTAGTAACAGATTAAAAGGATCATGCATCATGATCAAGTGGGATTCATCCCAGAGATACAATGATTTTTTTCAATATCACAACTTAATCAGTATGATACACAACAAAAATAAATTGAAGAATAAAAGCTATATGATCATCTCAATACATGCAAAAAAACCTTTTTACAAAATTCAGTACCCATTTATGAAAAAATACTCTCCAGACTAGAAAGTAGGCATTGAGGATACCCATCTCAACATAACAAAGGCCATACATGACAAATCTACAGCTAATATCATACTCAATGGTGTAAATATGACAGCATCTCCTCTAAGACAAAGATGTTCACTCTCACTGCTTTTATTCAACATAGGTTTGGAAATCCTAGCTATAGTAATCAGAGAATTAAAAAAAAAAAGGAATCGAAACTGGAAAGGAAGAAGTTAAAATGTCATTTCTTGCAAGATGACATGACACTATACATAGAAAATCCTAAAGACGTTACCAGAAAACTGCTAGAGCTCATCAGTGAATTTGGTATAGTTATAGGTTACAAACTTAATACACAGAAATCTGTTGCATTTCTATATACTAATAACGGAAGATCAGAAAGAGCAATTAATGAAACAATCCCAATTACCATCACATCACAAAGAACTAAATACCTAGGAATAAACCAACATAAGGAGACAAAAGACATGTACTCTGAAAATAACACATTGATCAAAGAAACTGAAGATGACACAAACAGATGGAAAGATATATGATGTTTTTCGAGTGGAAGAATCAGCTTCCACTGAGTCAGCTCTTCGCATCATGTGGCCGAAGTATTGGAGTTTCAGCTTCAGCATCAGTCCTTCCAATGAATATTCAGGACTCATTTCCTTTAGGATGGACTGGTTTGATCTCCTTGAAGTCTAAGGGACTCTCAAGAGTTGACTCCAATACCACAGTTCAAAAGCATCAATTCTTCAGTGCTCAGCTTTATGGCCCAACTCTCACATCCATAGACGACTACTGGAAAAACCATAGCTTTGACTAGATGGACCTTTGTCAGCAAAGTAATGTCTCTGCTTTTTAATATGCTGTTGAAGTTTGTCACAGCTTTTCTTCCAAAGGGCAAGTGTCTTTTAATTTTATAACAGAATTCAAAACAAGGGAAGTTATAATAGACAACAAAGGGCATAACATAATGGTAAAGGGGTAGTAGTTTCTTCACGCAGCTAACAAGATTATCAAACTACATGAGACAAAACATGCAAAAGAGAATTGCAAAAAGAAACACTACAGTTGGAGACTTCAACACCCTTCCATCAGAAGGTAGTAAATATGGCATCCCACTCCAGGATCCTTGCCTGGAAAGTCTCATGGACAGAGGAGCCTGGTGGGCTGCAGTCCATGGCATCACAAAGAGTCAGGCACGACTGAGTGACTAACATACACACGATGGCTGATTCATGTTGAGGTCTGACAAAAAACAACAAAATTCTGTAAAGCAATTATCCTTCAGTAAAAAAAATAAATGAAAAATAAAAAAAGAAAAGAAATGAACAAATTCATTAGGCAGCAAATCAGTAAGACTTATACCTGATTAAATTAGTCAAGATTTATACTTGACTTCAGCAAAATCATCAATAAACTGGGATATACTGGACATCTATAAACTACTTCAGCCAAAAACAGCAGACTATATATCCTTCTCAAGCTCACATGAAACATTAACCATAAGAGGCCACGTACTGGGTCATAAAAGACACCTTAACAAAATTTTTAGAAAGTAATACAATGGCTGCTCTTAAATCAGAATGGAATTAAACTAGAAATGACACTAAGTCAGCTGGAAAACTCCCAAATATGTGGAGTTTAAACAACATACTTCTAAATAAAATATAAATCAAAGAAAAAACGTAATAACAAAGGAAAATAAAAATACAACTTGTGAAAATTTGTGGAATGCAGTGAAAGCAGTACATAGAAGGAAATTTATAGCACTGACTGCATATATTAGAAAATAAAAAAGACCTAAAATACATAATCTAAATTTCTACCTCAGAAAATTACAAAAAGAAAAGCGAATTAACTCTAAAGTAAGATAAATAAATAAACTAATAAGCCTCTAGCCAGGCAAACTAAGAGAATGAGCACAAAGTACTACTACAAATAATGTAAGGGTAGATATCACTACAGATCCCATGGACATTAAAAGGAAAATAAAGGAATACTATGAACAAGTCAAATGCCCACAAATTTGATAACCTAGATGAAATGGACCAACACCTTGAAAGATTCAACGTGTCAAGACTCAAATGAGAAGAAAAAGACATTCTGAATAGGCACCAGTTTAAGAAACCGAATCAGTAATTTAACAACCTTTAAAAAAGAAAGCACTAGGTCCAGGTGGGTTCACTGGTAAATACTACCAAACATTTAAGGAAGAAATTATACCAACTTCCTATTCATATATTTCAGAGAATAAAAGCAGAAGAAATATCTCTTCCTAATTAATTTTATGAAGACAGCACTACCCTAATAAAACAACGAAAGACACTTCAATGGAAAAAAACTACACACCAATATATCTTCTCATGAATATAGTTGCAAAAATCATCAATAAAGCATCACAATATTATAAAGCAATTATCCTCCAATTAAAATAATTTTTAAAAAGGACTGACAAATGGAATCCAACAAAGTATAATTATAAGCAATGACCAAGTGGGATTTAGGCCAAATAATGCCAAATAACGTAATCCATCACACCAAAAACCTAAAAGAGAAAAATCACATGATTATATCAATAGATGCAAAAAGTATATTTGAAAAAATTCAACACCCATTCGTGATAAAACTATCAGTAGGGACTTCTCTGGTGCTCTAGTGGCTAAGACCCTGAGTTTCCGATGCAAGGGGTGCAGGTTCAATCTCTGGTCAGGAAACTAGACAACGCTGCAAAAAAGAGTTTGCATGCCACAAAGAACTGATGATCCCTCGTGCTGCAACTAAGGCCCAGCACAGTCAAATATTAAAAAAAAAAAAAACATCAGTAAAATAAAAATAGAGGAAACCTTCCTTATCATATTTAATGGTGAGAAACTATCCTTTTATTAGAAACTAGCTCAGGATGCCCAGTTTCTGCTGTTGTTCAGTGGCTAAGTCATGTTCGACTCCCTGCAACTCCACAGACTACAGCACATCAGGCTCTCTGTCTTCCACTATCGCCCAGCATGCATGTGCTCAGTCTCCCAGAGCTCACTCAAAGTCATGTCCACTGAGTCAGTGATGCCATCCAACCATCTCACCCTCTGTCTCACCCTTCGGCTCTTGCCTCAATCTTTTCCAGCATCAGGATCTTTTCCAATGAGTTAGCTCTTTGCATTAGATGGCCAAAGTACTGGAGTTTCAGCTTTAGCATCAGTCCTTCCAATGAATATTCAGGGTTGATTTCCTTTAGGATTGACTGGTTGGATTTCCTTGCAGTCCAAGGGACTCTCAAGAGTCAGCTCCAACACCACAGTTCGAAAGCATCAGTTCCTCACTGCTCAGCCATCTTTATGGTTCAACTCTCACATCTGTACATGACTACTGGAAAAACCATAGCTTTAACTATCTTTGTTGGCAAAGTATATCTCTGCTTTTTAATACACTGTCTATGTTTCTCATAGCTTTCCTTTCAAGGAGCAAGTATCTTTTCATTTCATGGCTGCAGTCACCATTCTCAGTGATTTTAGAGCCTGGGAAAATAAAATCTGTCACTGCTTCCACTCTCTCCACTTCTATTTGTCATGCAGTGATTGAACTAACTGCCATGATCTTAAGTTTTTTTAATGTTGAGTTTCAAGCCAGTTTTTTCGCTCTCTTCTTTCACCCTCATCAAGAGGCTGTTTGGTTCCTCTTCACTTTCTGCCATTAGAGTGGTATCATCTGCATATCTGAGGTTGTTGACATTTCTCCCAGCATTTAAGACAAAGTAAAGGAACTAAAAAGTATACAGTTGGAGATGGAAGAAATAAAACTCTGTGTTTTCAGAAAACATGATCACCCATGTAGAAAATCTGAAAGAACCAACAAAAAACCCTTGGAACTAATAAGCAATTACAGTAAGTTGTCAAATACAAGATAAATATACAAGTCAATTGTTTTCCTATGTATCAGCTATGAATAAGTGAAATTAGCAATTAAAAACACAATATCATTTACATTAGCACCCTATAAAAATGAAATATTTCATATAAACTTAATAAAATATATATAAGATCTATATAGGAAAATTATAAATTCTTGATGATTGAAATCAAAGAAGAATTAATTAAACAGAAAGATATTCCATGTTTACAGACAGGAAGACTCAACATTTTCAAAACCCTCAGTTTCTTCCAAATTGATGTATAGAGTCAGTGCAACTTCAATTATAATGCCAACAAGTTATTTTGTGAATACTGGAAAATTGATTCTAAGGTTTATATGGCGAGGCAAAAGACCCAGAAAAGCCAACATGATAAGCAAGGAGAACAAAGTTGGAGGACTGACACTATCTGACTTTGAGACTTACTATAAAGCTACAGTAATCAAGACAGTTTTAATGGTGAAATAAACAAACATATCACTATAAGAGAACAAAACCCAGAAACAGACCCACGTAAACAGTCAACTGATCTCTGATAAAGCAACAAAGATAATACAATTGAGCAAAAATAGTGCTTTCAACAAATGGTATGAGAATGTCTGAACATCAACACGGAAAAAGTGAATCTAGAAACAGACTTTAAACCCTTCACAGAAATTAAATCAAAATAGATATTAGATCTAAATGTAAAATGCAAAACTGCTAGAAACCAATGCAGGAGAAATTCTAGATGACCTTGGATATGGTGATAACTTTTAACATATAACATCAGAGGTATGATCCTTAAGAGAAATAATTGATAAGCTTGACTCACAAAAATAAAAAACTTCTCTTCTATGAAAAACAATGTCAAGAGAATTAGAATGGGAGAAAAGTATTGGCAAAAGACATATCTGATTTTTTTTTAAAAGGTGTTATTCAAAATATACAAAGAACTCTTAAAAATCATCAATAACAAAATAACAAATGACCCTATATAAAAATGGGCCAAAGACATTAACAGATACCTCACCAAAAAAGATATACAGATGGAAAATAAGTATATGAAAAGATGCCCCACATTACATTATCAAGGAAGTGCAAACTAAAATAACAGTAAGACATCACTATATACCTATTAGAATGGCCACAATGAGAAAACCTTCACTACAAATGCTGGTGAGGATATGGAGCCACAGAAGCTCAAATTTACTGTTGGTAGGAACAGAAGATGATACACTCACTTAAAAAGATGGTTTAGCAGTTTCTTACAAAACTAAGCATACTCTTACTATTGGCATTTGTATTTTTCCTTGATATTTATCCAACAGAGCTGAACACTTATGTTCACAGAAAAACCTGCATCTGGACATTTATAGCAGACTTATCAATAACTGTGAAAACATAGATGGAACCAAGATATCTTTCAGTAGATGCAGAGATAAATTCTATTAAGTAGACAAATAGATAAACTGTGGTACACGCAGACAGTAGAATATTATTCACTGCTAAAAAGAAATGAGCTATCGAGCCATGACAAAACATGGAAGAATCTTAAATGTATATTACTAATTAAGAGAGCCAAAGTCTCTCTTTGAAGTCTACAAAATACATGATTCCAACCATAAGACAATGTGGAAAACAGTAAAGCATGGAGACAGTAAAAAGATCAGTGGTTGCAGTGGGGGTTGCAGGCTTGCACAGATGGAGTACAGAGTAACTTTAGGGTGGTGAAAATAGTCTCTATATTATAATGATGGGTACATGTCACTATACACATCCATACATACAGAATACGCAACACTAGTTATGAACCCTAATGTAAACTTTGAACTTAGGGTGCTTAAGACACACCAAAGAAATATACCACTCTGTTGGAGGATGTTGATAATGGTGGAAGAAATGCATGTGATGGGGTAGGAGACAAATGGGAAATCTCTGTACCTTCCTTGCAGTTTTGTTGTGAACTTACAGCTTTAAAAAATAAATCTTTAAAAATACAAGTTGTAGAATGTTAAACACTTAAATTTGAACAAAGAATTTAAACACTTACATTTGAACAAAAATAATCAAAGATATACCCTGCTCATGGATTGGAAGATTAATATTGTTAAACTGACCATATTCCCCAAAGCAATCTACAGATTCAATGCAATCCCCACCAAAATACCAGTGGCATTTTTCACTAAAATAGAAAAAAATAAATTTAAAATCTATATGGAAACACAATTTCAAACAGCCTAAACAGTCTTGAGAAAGAAGAACAAAGCTGGAAGTACTGGTAGTCTTGATTTCAAACTATACCATAAAGCTACAGATATCAAAACAGTATGGCACTGGCACAAAAATACATCTATAGAACAATGAAACAGAAAAAGAGACCCAGAAATAAACCCACACTTTTTTTTTTTTTAAACCCACACTTATATTGTCAATTAATATATGACCAATGAGGCAAAAATGAACAATAGGAAAAAGATATTTTTTTCAATAAATGGTGCTGGGGAAACTGAACAGCTAAAGGCAAAAGAATCAAACTGGAGCACCTTCTTACACCAAATATGAAAATAAACTCAAAATGAATTAAAGACTTAAATGGAAGACCTGAAACCATAAAACTTTTAAAAGAAAACATTGGCAGTACACTGAGATCAGTCTTAGCAACATATATTATCTCCTTAGACAAGGGAAACAAAAGCAAAGATAAGCAAACAGACTGCATCAAACTAAAAAGCTACCACACAGCAAAGGGAATTACCAACAAAACAAAAAGGCAGCCTACTGACTAGAAGATATCTGCAAACAATGAATGTATCTAACAAGGGATTAATACCCAACATATACAAAGAATTCATACAACTCAAATAAAAAATTCAGACAACCCAGTGTAAAAATGGGCAAAGGATATGAATGACATTTTCGTAAAAAGACACATAGACAGCTAACAGACACACAAAACAATGCTCAACATCACTAATCATCAGGGAAGTGCAAATTTTAAAAAGCCACTAAAATATCAATTTGTTAGAATGGTTATGAAGAAGACAACGTATAAGATGTGTTGGTGAGGATATGAAGAAAAAGGAACACTTGTGCACTGTTGTTGAGAATGTAAATTGTAAATTTCACAGTGGTGCAACCACTGTGAAAAACAGTATGAAGGGTTCCCCACAAAATTAAAACTGTAACTATCACATGATCCATCAATTAACTTATCTGTATTTTTCCAAAGAAAATGAAACACTAATTCAAAAAGATATATGCACCCCTATATCCATTCCATCATTATTTCTAATAGTCAAGATATGAAGTAATCTAAGTATGTACATACATATACACCACATGGTTCAGTTCAGTTCAGTTCAGTTCAGTCGCTCAGTCGTGTCCGACTCTTTGCGACCCCATGAATCGCAGCACGCCAGGCCTCCCTGTCTATCACCAACTCCCAGAGTTTACTCAAACTCATGTCCATCGAGTCGGTGATGCCATCCAGCCATCTCATCCTCTGTCATCTCCTTCTCCTCCTGCCCCCAATCCCTCCCAGCATCAGGGTCTTTTCCAATGAGTCAGCTCTTTGCATCAGGTGGCCAAAGTATTGGAGTGTCAGCTTCAGCATCAGTCCTTCCAATGAACACCCAGGACTGATCTCCTTCAGGATGGACTGGTTGGATCTCCTTGCAGTCCAAGGGACTCTTAATTAAGAGTCCTCTCCAACACCACAGTTCAAAAGCATCAATTTTTCGGCATTCAGCTTTCTTCACAGTCCAACTCTCACATCCATACATGACCACTGGAAAAACCATAGCCTTGACCAGACGGACCTTTGTTGGCAAAGTAATGTCTCTGCTTTTTAATATGCTATCTAGGTTGGTCATAACTTTCCTTCCAAGGAGTAAGCGTCTTTTAATTTCATGGCTGCAGTCACCATCTGCAGTGATTTTGGAGCCCCAAAAAATAAAGTCTGACACTGTTTCCACAGTCTCCCCATGGTTAATAGACCATAAAAAAGAATGAAATCTTGCCATGTGGAACAACATGGATGGACTTAAGAGGATACTACAGTAAGTAAAATAAGTCAAAGACAGACTAATACTGTATGATTTCACTTACATGGGGAATCTAAAAAACAAATGGATAGACGTAACAAAACAGAAATAGTCTCATGGACAGAACAAACGCGTGGTTGCCACAGGGGAGGTAGACAGGAGGGAAGAGCAAAATAGGTAAGGAAAGCTAAGATGTACAAAATAAATGAGTAATGGGGATGAAATGTACAACAATAAATAAATGAGTCATGGGGATGAAATGTACAACATAGAGGAAATATATCAACATGTAAAATTAAAATCCAATCTAATTTATACTTTAAAAAACTGACAACCTTTTCCAAAACTGATGAGCTACGTAAAACTAAAATCCAATCCAATTCATAGTTTCAAAAACTGATAACCTTTCCAAAATGATGAGCCAAATAATTATGCTATATCACTGAGAATTTTCTAAGACACTGTATGAATTAAGCCATTAAGTGTACATATCTGATAGCTATACCAATTTTTATAGAATTAATAATAGTAGTTATCAATTTAAAATAGATAACCAACAGGTCCTACTGTATAGCACAGGGAACTCTACTCAATGTTATGTGGCAGCCTGGATGGGAGGGGAATTTGGGGGAGGATGGATACATGTACACACCATTGTTAACTGGCTATACTTCAATATAAAATTAAAAGTTAAAATAGTGACAGTTGTCAATTATTGAGCACTACCTAGATATCACACACCCCAACACTTTATAGGCATTATCTCATGTAAGCCATAGCAAAACCCTGTAAGAGAGATATGTCCCATTACTATTCATAATAGCAGACAAATGCCCCATGCACAACAGAAATGGATAAACTATGATGTATTTATACATTGCAATACTTATAACAATAAAAAGGAATGCATTAATACAAACACCTAGAAGAACCTCAAAAGCCAAAGACTGTGTGTAAACTGCAATTCTCAGAAGAAAATATAACATCTTTAATCCATCTACTATACAGTTCAAAACCATACTGAGCATCAGGAAAACCAATACATGTCAGGATAAGAAGTAAAAATGACATCACTGGGAAAGAGGACACACAAGTGATCTTTGGTAATGTTCTACTTCTCAAGCTGGATGGCCAATAAACACGAATTATTTCTTTTTTTTAATTCATGTTTCATATATACTCTTTGCCATGCATGAAACAGTTCACTATCAATGGAAAATTAGTACTATGAAAAAGAAAGTCACTGAGGGACTTTCCTGGTGATCCACTGGTTAAGAATCTACCTTCCAGCGCAGGGGATTCAGGTTCAATCCCTGGTTAGAGAACTAAGATCCAACATGCCAGGGCAACTAAGCCCATGCAATGTTAACTATAGAAGCCCATGACACTAGAAACAGCCCACCCCCCACAACGAGTGGGGGGACAGCCAAAAACAAAAGTCCCTTATACATAAGATATGATAGCTGTGTGCTCTTAAGCAGAGAATATGTATCTGAAAATAGGTGAACTGAATCTGTATCTCAAGATACCACCCTCAAGAGAAAATGAAAGTGATAAAAAATAACTGATAAAACAAGCAAATCCATTCCTATTTTTCTAAGACAAAAATTTTAAATAGATTAATTTGGAATTAATCAATACCTATAGAATCAAATTCTTAAAACTTAACTTTTGAAGACTTAAGACTCCCAACACTTTAGCCAAAGACTATCAGTGACAGCAGGAGTCATCAATGCCCAGGTAAGAGATTCAAATTACACACCCTTTCTGTCACGTTTTGTCTCTTAATTTTTAGATTTCTTTTATACCTTGGACAAGTCAGTTGTTCTCCCTTGACCAAACAACTTTGCTTTGATCTCTTCTACTTTCCTCCTGTCATCTTCATTTAATTCTGAAATGGAGTAGCCATATTCATGAGCCATATTAAACTTCAGATTCCAGGCTGGAGAGAAAAGATAAAAGCATTCGAGATAATACAGTGCAAAACTATCAGTGATTACAAGAGCAGAGAAGATCATCAATATAGCCAATTTAATGCCTACCACAGTGCTTAGTGTGCACTCAATTTTATAACAGACTATTAGAGGTTCTTGAGAGAAATAGTTTCACTGAAAAGTCAGATTTAAAAACAAAAACATATTCTACAGATATTTCTCCAATGAGGCCACTTGAAATATGGTATTTAGCCAATTTCATCTTAATTTTCCTTCCCATCAAGAGTCCCTTTGTCTCCCCTATTAGCTCCCCTATTAGTCTTTGCCACTTCCACAGTTGTTAATATTTTAAAATAATATATAAAACCTGGGAGTTTCTGGAGAATCAAAATAAGCACAAGTGATCAAAGGAATGGTATAGGTAAGTTGACCTCAAGAAATTTCCAGGTAGGCCTGAACTGCTTAAAAGTTGCCTTCTAAAACATATTTATTTGCCACGTTACCTTAAAGATTTTTTTTTCTTTTTTAATGGAATTCTACAATTTAGAGATTAATGGAATTTAACTCTAACCCAAGTTTTAGTGTTAAATACTTTGATTCAGTATTTTCTAATGTCTATCTAAGATCTGCTTTAAGAATCTTTTTACAGAAGGGGATAGAAAATATACATAAGTTTTATGAAACACAGTGACTTCTCTAAGTCAAATACTCTAATGAGTATTTTATTGCCTCCACAATGAGGACAGTACAATGAAAAGATTAGGAAAAAATTCAAGCTTAAGGAATTTGGAAACCCAAATTTTCTTACTTTTCTTCAGACACCAGAACTTATACTTCCTTAAGACCTCAAACTAGCACTATTAATACTGTGACTTCACTATTGGTTAAATGAGTTTATTCTGGGTTGCCAGTAGATAATGCAATCATTTTAACAGTTCTACAAGAAAATTAATCTAGAGTGTCAAATATTTAACTTTAAGCAAATTATTAAACTATAGTGTTTGAGTTTGACCTGCCTTTATAACAAATTATCTTTTCCTACCTCGTGCTCGTACCCGAGATTCCTCTTCCTCTGCATTTTTGAGTATTTGTTTAGCATGGTTCAATGAGGATTCACATTTCAGAAGGTTTTTCACATGTGCAGCCAGTGAATCTACACTGCTTCCACCACCATCATCACTCTCTAACATCCCCTCTTCCTCTCTGCTATCTGTCATGCTTGTCTTGGGTGAAGAATATGGGAAGAAATTTAGAAGCACATCAGAAACTGACTCTAAGGAATTACTGTCCCATGAGCAAGAACTTGCATCACTACTTGAATCACTTTTAATGATAGTCATCATAGGGAAAACAATCTTATTCCCAATGGTTCTACTATACTCTTCAGGTTCAGATCTCATTACAGATCTGGCTGCTTTATATTGTTTAAGGGTTTCATCAAATGCCACCCTGGCTTTGCCTTCTGCTTCCTGTAAAGGACTTCTAACTGTAGTTGAACTAATAAACTCCCAATTTTCAATGCCTCTCTGGCATTTCAGATTCGTCTGTGTGCTAATATCCTTCTGTATGCACTTGTTGCTTGGGCTTTCTTCTGTGAATGGCTGTCTCTGAGACAAATCACCACCAGATTCATCAGTTGTGAGGGGTTCTTTGAAGCAAACCATCTTCTTAGACTGTATAAATGAAACATCTCTGAAAGGGACAAGGGGAGCAGGAAAATTGTATCGTCTTAGTGCTATATTTTCCGCTTCCATTAAAAGTGTCTGAATTTCTTTAAGAGTTTTGGAACTGTTTTCTGTATCCTGATCCTCAGAGCCAACATCTTCAAAACCAGAAGATTCTGGCTTATTTATTACAACTCTACCATCAGCCTGAGACTTTAAAGGCATACTGCTTGAGATAACACTGGTGTGAGAAGAATCCAAATTATCTGTTAGCCTTTGGACATGATCTGAAACAAGTTTGTGCTTCTCACTATGTGAGTAAGTACCAGGGGGAACTGTTGATAACCCATTAATCTGATCAGCTTGCCCAAGACTGCTTGAGAACTTCAGGTTATCTTCCATTAGATGTCTTTCTGGGAAATCCTGATGGTATAATATAGCTGGTTTCTCTCTATGTGAAAACAAACTAGGAGGAACTGCTGGTAACACAGTTTTTTTGTCAGCTGGTCCAGGAACTGTTGAAACCTTCAGTGAATCTTCACTTAGATGTTTGTCTGGCAGTTCCTGTGGGTAGAAAATATTAGATTTCTCTCTGTGTGAATAGGAACTAGAAAGAGGTATTGGTATCCGAGAATTCACATCAGTGGGCTCAGCAACAGGTGAAATCTTCAGAATATCGCCACTTTGATGTCTATCTCCTAACTGCTGTTGAAAGAAAATACTAGGCTTTACTCTCTGAGAATAAGAATTAGGATAACCTGTCAATGGAGTCTTTTGGTCAGCTGGTCCAATCACAGGTGAAGTCTTGGGCTTCTCTCTATGTGAGTAGGAACCAGAGGGAGTTGATGGTAACTCAGTCTTTTGATCGTCTGGTAAAATCTTGAGTTTCTCTTTATGTGAGTAAGAACTAGAAGGTCCTATTGGTATCTCAGCATTCTGATCAGCTGGTGCAGAAAGAGCAAAAACTTTCAAAGCTTCCTCAGTAAGATCTGGTAACTCCTGCTGGTAAGAAAAGATGGGACTCTCTCTATGTGAATAGGAAGCAGGGGGCACAATTCGCACACCAATGGTCTGGTCTGCTTGTCTAGGAACCCTTAAACCTTTTAAAGCATCTTCATTAGCATCTGGCAACTCTTGTTGGTAAGAAATGATGGGCTTTTCTCCATATGAGTAAGAAGTAGAGGTTACTGGTGGTATCCCAATCTTCTGGTCAGCTGGTTCAGGAACCTCAAAAACTTTCAAAGCCACCCGAGTAAGATCTGGCACCTCTTGCTGGTAGGAAATGCTGGGCTTCTCTCTATATGAATAGGAACTAGGTGGTACTGTAGGTATCCCAGTCTTCTGGTCAGATGGTCCAGGAACATCTGAAGCCTTCAGAGCCTCCACAGTCAGTTGACTGTCAGGCAAGGCCTGTTGGTAGAAAATAATGGGTTTTTCGTTGTAAGAGTAGGAAGGAGAGGTTACTATGGGTATCCCCGTCTTCTGGTCAGCCTGTGCAGGAGCATCTGAAACATTCAGAGCCTCTTCAGTAAGGTATGTATCTGGTAAAACCGGCTGGTAGAAAACAATGGGCTTCTCTTTCTGTGAGTAGGAAGGAGAGGTTACTATAGGTATCCCAGTTTTCTGGTCACCTGTTCCAGAAACACCTGAAATTTTCAGACCCTCTCCGGTTATATGGCTATCTGGCAACTCCTGTTGGTAGAAAATACTGGATTTCTCTCTATGTGAATAGGAACCAGAAGGTTCTGGTGTCCCAGTCTTCTGGTCAGTTGGTCCAAGAACAGCTGAATCTTTCAGAGTCTCTTCAGATAAATGACTGCTGGGCAACGCCTGTGGGTAGAAGATACCGGGCTTCTCCCTATGTGAGTAGGAACTAGCAGGTAGTAGGAGGATCCCAGTCTTCTGGTCACTTGGTCTAGACGCAAGTGAAACTTTCAGAGCTTCTTCAGTTAGACTGTCATCTGGTAACACCTGCTGATAGAAAAGACCACTTGGCTTCTCTCCAAATAAATAAGACTGAGAGGACCCTGTTATTATCCCAGTGTTCTTCTGGTCAGCTGTTCTAGGAAGAGCTGAAACTTTTAGAGCCTCTTCAGTTAGAAGCCTGCCTGGCAACTCCTGCTGGTAAAAAGTAATGGGCTTCTCCCTATATGAGTAGGAACTAGAGGGTACTGTCTGTATCCCAGTGTTCTGGTCTACTGGTCTAGGAATAGCTGAAATTTTCTGAGTCTGATCACTTAGATGACTGTCTGGCAACTCCTGCTGATAGAAAAGACTGGTCTTCCCTCTCTGTGAGTAGAAAGCAGGGGGCGCTATCGGTATTCCACTCTTCTGGTGAGCTAGTCCAGAAACAGCTGGAACTTTCTGAGTCTCTTTAGTTAGATGACTGTCTGGCAAATCCTGTTGGTAGAAAATAATGGGCTTCTCTCTATGTGAATAAGAAGCAGAAGTTATTACAGGAATCCCAGTCTTCTGCTCAGAGGGTCCAGGAGCAGTGGAAGCTTTCTGTACGTGTTCAGTTAGATGACTGTCTGACAATTCTTGTTGGTACAAAATACTGGGTTTCTCTCTATGTGAGTAAGAAGTAGAGGGTATGACAGGAATCCTAGCCTTCTGCTCAGCCAATCCAGGAACAGATGAAACTTGTGGAACCTCGTGAATTACATGAATGTCTGGCAACTCTTGCTGGTACAAAATACTGGGCTTCTCTCTATGCGAATAGGAAGTAGAGGCTACTGTTGATATCCCAGTCTTCTGCTCAGCCAATCCAGGAACAGATGAAACTTTCTGAGCCTGTTCAGTTAGACGACTCTCTGGCAACTCCTGTTGGTAGAAAATAAGAGGTTTCTCTTTATGTGAATAGGAAGTAGAGGGTACAGTAGGAATCCCAGTCTTCTGTTCAAGGGGTCCAGCAGCAGTTGAAACTTGCTGAACTTCCTGAGTTAGATGGCCATCTGGCAATTCTTGTTGGTAGAAAATACTGGACTTTTCTCTATGTGAATAGGAAGCAGAGGGTATTGTAGGAATCCCAGTCTTCTGCTCAGCCAGTCCAGGAGCAGCTGAAACTTGCTGAACCTCTTGAGTTAGATGGCTGTCTGACAATTCTTGCTGGTATACAATACTCGGCTTTTCTCTATGTGAATAGGAAGTAGAGGGTATTGTAGGAATCCCAGTCTTCTGCTCAGCCAATCCAGGAGCAGCTGAAACTTGCTGAACCTCTTGAATTAGATGACTGTCTGGAAACTCTTGTTCGTACACAACACTAGGCTTCTCTCTATGTGAATAGGAAGTAGAGGGTACTATCGATATCCCAGCCTTCTGCTCAACCAATCCAGGAGCAGCTGAAACTTGATGAACCTCTTGAATTCGATGTCTGTTTGGCAATTCTGGTAGGTAGAAAATACTGGGCTTCTCTTTATTTGGGTAAGAAGTAGAGGTTACAGTAGGAACCCCAGTCTTCTGCTCAGCCAATCCAAGAGCAGCTGAAACTTTCAGAGTCTGCTCAGTTGGATGACTATCTGGCAATCTCTGTTGATAGAAAATATGAGGCTTCTCTCCATATGAGTAAGTAGAGGATAGAGTAGGCAACCCACTCTTTTGATCAACCGGTCTAGGAGAAGCCAAAACTTTCAGAGCTTCTTCAGGTAGCTGACTGTCTGGCAAGACTTGATGGTAGAAAATACCAGGTTCCTCTCCAACTGAGTAAGAACTAGCAGGTACTATCGGCTTTCCAGTCTTTTGATCAGCTAGTCCAGGAAGAACAGAAACACTCAGAGACTCTTCAGTTTGATGAGCGTCTGGCAATGCCTGTGGGGAGAAAACACTGTGCTTCTCTCCAGGTGAGGAGGAGCTTGGAGGAACTGCAGATACACCTGTCTTCTGGTCACCAAGTCCAGGAACAGCTCCAACTTTTACAGCCTCTTCAGTTAGATGACTGTTTGGCAAGGCCTGTGGGTAGAAGATATTTGGCTTCCCTCTTTGTGAGTAGGAACTAGAGGACACTGCTGCTATTCCAGTCTTCTGGTCAGCTAGGCCAGGAATAGCTGAAATTTTTAAAGTCTCTTCAGTTAGACGACTGTCCGCTAATGTCTGCTGGTTGAGAGTATCAGTATATTCACCAATATTCTTCACTTGAGAAGACCTTCCAGCCAATTGAGGAAAGTCCTCAGGGGACAAGGATAAAGGAGATACAGTGTCTGAATCTTCAGGAAAGGTAGTGATGTCTGGTTTAAAGGTGGATTGAGGAATTTCAGCTAAGCCTCCTTTGGAAGTATCCCCTAAAGAAAAAGGGATTTGTTAATATTTTTAATATTATATATAAATACACACACAAACACACTTATATATATAGAATTAAAATGTATTACTTTTATGCACTAAAAGAAGTCAAGCAAGCTTTTCTTCTCTTGGCCTTTATGCTACCAGAAAGGACTCCAAAAGAAATAACTCACCGTCAGAAGAAATAAAGATTTACAGATAAAGATGTTAATTACAAAGTGATTTATAACAGCAAACTAATGTGGAAATATTCAATGAGAGTAATTTTTTAAAAATAGCAGTATATATATTTTATGGAATATTATATAGAGCTTAAAATTTAGATTTTAAAGAATTTTCATTATGATGAACAAATCATATCTACTATGGCATCTGGTTTCATGCTACTTATAAGCTAATAAGTTAGCCTGTTACTGTGTCATGTATGTTGTCAGAAGACATAAGACTCCTCAATCAAAGACAAAATACTTTATTCCATGGGATAGTAAAGGAACATCAACTTATTTTCATGAAATTCCCTTTCCCCTAAGTCATATGAGGGCAAAGCAATATAGCCCCGATGGATGCTATACATGCATGGATTTAATGATTCTCCTAATAAACACACCGTGAATAAAATACGTATTTTTTAACTACATGAAACTCTAAAGACTCTAAAGGTTACACTGAAAAGTTTGAAATTAATTCTATATGACATGGGGAGTTGTTGACTGATCTGATCAATACTGCAAAAACAGATTCAGGATGAGTGGAAGGAATAAAAGGGTAAGCAGTAGTATCTAAAAGAGCTTTCTGCAACAACGGAAACACGCTATATTTGTATTATCTAATGTGCTGTGCTTAGTCAATCAGTCACGTCTGACTTTTTGTGACCCCATGGACTGTAGCCCACCAGGCTTCTCTGTAAGGGGTTCTCCAGGCCAGAATACTGGAGTGGGTTGTCATGCTCTCCTCCAGGAAATCTTCTCAACCCAGGGATCAAACCCAGGTCTCCTGTACAGCAGGTGGATTCTTTCCCATCTAAGTCACCAGGGAAGCCCAACATCGCTGGAGTGGGTTGCCTATCCCTTCTCCAGGGGATCTTCTGACCCAGGAATCAAAGTGGGGTCGCCTACATTGCAGGCAAATTCTGATACGGTATTACCTAAGAGAGTAAACTAAATGAAAGTAGATCTGAGTAGCAGTGAAAAAATAAATAACTACAATAAAAATAACAAGATTTGACATTCATTTGGTGATTCAAAAAAATGAATGTTTACTCTATTCTAGCCACTGTTCTAGATATAGGAAATAGAGCACCAAACAAAGCTTGCATTCCAATGCTGCCTCACAGAGCTTACATTCTACCAGAAGAAAGCAGACAATAAGTTATTAAAACTTGGAATGTCAGATGGTGATGAGATGATTAATATATACAGCAAACATGATCTGCACCTTACACAGAGGGAAAGTAAGTTTCCAAAGATGATGAAGCAACAGTGCTTTTCACTGAGAAGATCTTAACTTGTAGATTCTGACTGAGTAAGTAGTTCTGGGATGAAAGCTAAAATTCTGCATTTCTAACAAGCTCCCTAATAATGCACAATACTATTGATCGTCAGGTTACATTTTGAATAATTGTACATTAATTGACAAAAACAGGCCCTTTAACCTTTTAATTCTAACTCTAAATTCTGAACTTGAAAGGAGTTCAAAACAAAATGCCATTCTAAAACCATTAATGAGTTTTAAAACCAAAAAAAGTAGCTGAATATGTGATTAAACAGGTTGAGTTAATGACTAATGACTGCAAGGTAAAGAACTAAATTGCTAACATCCGTCAGATCATCAAAAAAGCAAGAGAGTTCCAGAAAAACATCTACCTCTGCTTTACTGACTATGCCAAAGCCTTTGACTGTGTGGATCAACAACAACAAACTGTGGAAAATTCTTCAAGGGATGGGAATACCAGACCACCTTACCTGCCTCCTGGGAAATCTGAATGCAGGTGAAGAAGCAACAGTTAGAACCAGACATGGAACAACAGACTGGTCCCAAATTGGGAAAGGAGTACATCAAGTATGTACATCATCACGCTGCTTATTTAACTTACATGCAGAGTACATCATGCGAAATGCTGGGCTGGATGAAGCACAAGCTAGAATCAAGATTGCTGGGAGAAATATCAATAACCTCAGATATGCACATGACACCACCCTTTGGCAGAAAGCGAAGAAGAACTAAAGAGCCTCTTGATGAAAGAGGCAAGTGAAAAAGCTGACTTAAAACTCAACATTCAAAACAGCAAGATCATGGCATCCAATCCCATCACTTCATGGCAAATAGTTGGGGAAACAATGGCAACAGTAAAAGACTATTTTTGGGGGCTCCAAAATCACTGCAGATGGTGACTGCAGCCATGAAATTAAAAGACGCTTGCACCTTGGAAGAAAAGCTATGACAAACCTAGACAGCATATTAAAAAGCAGAGATATTCCTTTGCCAATAGAAGTCTGTCTAGTCAAAGCTATGGTTTTTGCAGCAGTCATGTATGGATATGAGTTGGACCATAAAAAAGGCTGAGGGCCAAAGAATTGATGCTTTTGAACTGTGGTGTTGGAGAAGACTCTTTGAGAGTCTGCTGGACAGCAAGGAGATCAAACCAGTCCATCCTAAAGTAAATCAGTCCTGAATATTCAGGAAGGACTGATGTTGAAGCTGAAGCTCCAATACTTTGGTCACCTGATGGAAAGTATTGACTCACTGGAAAAGACCCTGATGCTGGGAAAAACTGAAGGCAGGAGGAGAAGGGGATGACAGAGGATGAGACGGTTGGATGGCATCATCGACTGGATGGACATGAGTTTGAGCAAGCTCCACGATTTGGTGACTGAGAGGGAAGCCTGGCATGCTGCAGAGCATGGGGTTACCAAGAGATGGACACAACTGAGCAACTGAACTGAACAAGAAGATGAAAAGAGGAGACAGTGAAAGAGAAATGAGTTAAAACCATAGGCAGAGGAGGGGAGAATGGATGGAGATCACAGTAAGGGAGGCTCTACACACACCAAAGCCTCTGGTTTCCAGTGAATTCAGAAGGTCCATACCGCAGGAAAAACATTTAGATTTATTTAAATTACTAGACAGAACTTCCCTGGTGGTCCAGTTGTTAAGAATCTGCCTGCCAATGCAGGGGACACAGGGTTGAATCCCTGGTTGGGGAAGATTCCACATGTCACGTGGCAACTGAGCCCAGTCTCCACAACTACTGAGCCCTTGAATTACAGTTACTGAGCCCACATGTCCCAGAGGCAGCGCTCTACAGCTATAGAAGTCACCGCAATGAGAAGCCTACACGCCACAACTAGAGACAAGCCCACGTGCACCCACAAAAACCTAGCATAGCCAAAAATAAATAAACAAATTTTTAAGAAAAATTTTAATAATCAGACAAGCAAAATAATAACAAATATTTCAGCACCAGAGAAGCAATTAGTATCCAGGGCTGCAACAATATATTATCTAAAATGTCCAGTTTATAAAAATATTGAGACATACAAAGAAAAAGTGAACTATTTATAGGAAAAAAATAAGCAAGCAATACAAACTGCCTTTAAGGAGACCCACGTGTTGGATTTAGCCAGCAAAGACTTCAAAGCAGTTATTATAAATATGCTCAAAGAAGAAAAGAAAATCATGCTTAAAAAACTAAAAGAAGGTAATTGCAATGTCTCATCAAATAAAAGTAAGGTTATAGAACTTATAAATGAACCAAATGGAAGTTCTGGGGCTGAAAAGTACAACTGAAATGAAAAATTTCCTAGAGGCTCAACAGTAAACAGGGACAGACAGAAGAATCAGTGAACATAATGATAAGAGACTATACAAGAAGATGGCGGAGGAATAGGACGGAGAGACCACTTTCTCTCCTACAAATTCTTCGAAAGAACATTTGAATGCTGAGCAAATTTCACAAAAGAACTTCTGATCGCTAGCAGAGGACATCAGGCGCCCAGAAAAGCAGCCCATTGCCTTCGAAGGGAGTTAGGACAAAATATAAACGATAATAAGGGAGTCAAAAGAGCTACGGACGGAGACCCGTCCCGGGAAGGGAGTCTTAATAGAGGAAGTTTCCAATCACCAGGAAACCCTCTCACTGGCGGGACTGGGGGAAGTTTTCGGCACTGTAACTGGGAGGAAAAATTAAACAAGGCCCACAGATTACGTGCCTAAAAGCAACTCCCAGCAGAAAAGTACCCCAGACGCCCGTACCCGCCAAGAACAAGCAGGGCGGAACGGAGAGGACCGGGCGGCATTGCTTAGGGTGAGGTCCGGCCCGAAGACCCTGAGAGCAATCGGAGGGAGCTTTTTTAAACTGTGGGATAGCAAGGGACAAAATTAACCGGTCCGAACACACTGCCGGCGGTTCGCAAAACAAAGGGACTGAGAATCTCCAGAGAAGAGCTGGCCCATCCCCGCTGGAGGTAGGAGGCAGGGGGGGGAGGGGAAAAGGGCAAACTCAGCCCCTGAGAAGCCACCCCCTCCCACACTGCAAACAGGCCTCCGGGTTCTAGCTAAAGACTTCCTGAGTCCCGACTGGCGGTGTGTGCTGGGACCGCGGAGGGAAAAAGCGCGCCGTACCCGGGGAGAGAGGGCGCCCAAGCCTCTGGCTGCCTGGGCCGCTCGCCGCGGAGGGAAAAGGCGCGCCGCACCCGGGAGAGTACGCCCAAGCCTCTGGCTGCCTGGGCCGCTCGCCGCGGAGGGAAAAGGCGCGCCGCACCTAGGGAGAATACGCCCAAGCCTCTGGCTGCCTGAACCGCTCAGGCCGGGGAAGGCACAAAACGCAGGAGCAACCGAATCTGCGCTTTTGTGGAGTACCCGAAAACTGGAACCGCACTCAACGCAGGGCCCGCTCCATATAGAGCAGCCGGGAGCCTGAGCAGTGTAGACGGCGAAAGCACAGACACCCGTGAGCGGGGCAAACCCAGTGTGGCCGGAACACGGTGAGCGCTATCCACACAGAGCGGTGTCTGTCTGCAGCGCCCCGCCCTCCCCGTAGCAGGACTGAACTGAACTAGAGAACCTAAATAAGAGATCACCTCCGCCCGCCTGTGTCAGGGCGGAAATTAGACACCAAAGAGACAGCAAACAGAAGCCAAATAAACAAAGGGAACCGCTTCAGAAAGGACCGGTGCAACAGATTAAAATCCCTGAAGGTAACACCGAATACACGGGAAGGGGCCTACAGATATCGAGAAGTGTAAGCTGGAAAGAGGAGCTATCTGAAATTGAACTGAACCTACGCTGACCGCAACAACCTCAGAGAAATTCCTAGATATATATGTACATTTTTTTTTTTAATTTTTTTAAAAAAAAAATTTTTTTTCTTTCCCTTTTTTTTTTTTTTTAAATTTTTTATTTTTTCTCTTTCATTTTCTTTTATAATTCCCTATTACTCCCCCATTACTCCTCAACTTTCATTTTCATATATTTTTACGATTTTTTTATTTGGGAAAAAAAAAAATTTTTTTTTTTCTTTTCTTTTTTTTTTTTTCTTTTTCTTGTTTTTCTCTCCTATTTACTTTTAGAGTCCTCTAATACTCCTCTATTATTCCTTAACTTTCACTTTCATTTCACTATAGCCACAAAAAAAAAAAAAGAGAGAGAGAAACCCTATTTTAAAACTGAACTTCATATACAGTTCTAAATTTTTTTGTGTGTTTTTGTTTTTAAATATTGTATTTCAAAGAGTCTAACCTCTACACTAGATTTTCAATCTTTGTTATTCTCCCTCAGAACACCTCTACTTCCTCCATTCCCCTTCTCTTCCCAATCCAACTCTGTGAATCTTTGTGGGTGTCTGGGCTACAGAGAACACTTTGGGAACAGATAACTGCGTAGATCTGTCTCTCTCCTCTTGAGTCCCCTTTTTCTCCTCCTGCTCACCTCTATCTCCTTCCTCCCTCTCCTATCCTTCATGTAACTCTGTGAACCTCTCTGGTTGTCTCTCACGGTGGAGAATCTTTTCACCATTAACCTAGAAGTTTTATTATCAGTACTGTATAGTTGGAGAAGCCTTGAGACTATTAGAAGAATAAAACTGAAATCCAGAGGCAGGAGACTTGAGCCCAAATCCTGAGAAAACCAGAAAACTCCTGACCACACGGAACATTAAGGAATAAGAGACCATCCAAAAGCTTCCATACCTACACCAAAACCAACCACCACCCAAGAGCCAATAAGCTCCAGTACAAGACATACCACGCAAATTCTTTAGCAACGCAGGAACATAGACCTGAGTGTCAACATACAGGCTCTCCAAAGTCACACCTAACACAGAGACCCATCGCAAAGCTCATTACTGGACACTCCATTGGCACTCCAGAGAGAAGAAATCCAATTCCACGCACCAGAACGCTGACACAAGCTTCCCTAACCAGGAAACCTTGACAAACCAATCGTCCAACCCCACCCACTGGGTGAAACCTCCACAATAAAAAGGAACCTCGGACCACAAGAATACAGAAAGCCCACTCCAGACACAGCAATCTAAACATGATGAAAAGGCAGAGAAATACCCAACAGCTAAAGGAACATGAAAAAAGCCCACCAAGTCAAACAAAAGAGGAGGAAATAGGGAATCTACCTGAAAAAGAATTTAGAATAATGATAATAAAAATGATCCAAAATCTTGAAAACAAAATGGAGTTACAAATAAATAGCCTGGAGACAAAGATTGAGAAGATGCAAGAAATGTTTAACAAGGACCTAGAAGAAATAAAAAAAAATCAATTAAAAATTAATAATGAAATAAATGAGATCAAAAACACTCTGGAGGGAACCATGAGTAGAATAACAGAGACAGAAGACAGGATAAGTGAGCTAGAAGATAAAATGGTGGAAATAAATGAAGCAGAGAGGAAAAAAGAAAAAAGAATCAAAAAAAATGAGGACAACCTCAGGGACCTCTGGGACTATGTGAAACGCCCCAACATTCGAATCATAGGAGTCCCAGAAGAAGAAGACAAAAAGAAAGGCCATGAGAAGATACTCGAGGAGATAATTGCTGAAAACTTCCCTAAAATGGGGAAGGAAATAGCCAACCAAGTTCAAGAAACCCAGAGAGTCCCAAACAGGATAAACCCAAGGCGAAACACCCCAAGACACATATTAATCAAATTAACAAAGATCAAACACAAAGAACAAATATTAAAAGCAGCAAGGGAGAAACAACAAATAACGCACAAAGGGATTCCCATAAGGATAACAGCTGATCTATCAATAGAAACCCTTCAGGCCAGAAGGGAATGGCAGGACATACTTAAAGTAATGAAAGAGAATAACCTACAACCTAGATTACTCTACCCAGCAAGGATCTCATTCAGGTATGAAGGAGAACTCAAAAGCTTTACAGACAAGCAAAAGCTGAGAGAATTCACCACCACCAAACCAGCTCTTCAACAAATACTAAAGGATCTTCTCTAGACAGGAAACGCAGAAAGGTGGTATAAAAGTGAACCCCAAACAACAAAATAAATGGCAACAGGACCATACCTATCAATAATTACCTTAAATGTAAATGGGTTGAATGCCCCAACCAAAAGACAAAGGCTGGCTGAATGGATACAAAAGCAAGACCCCTATATATGCTGTCTACAAGAGACCCACCTCAAAGCAAGGGACACATACAGACTAAAAGTGAAGGTCTGGAAAAAAATATTCCACGCAAACGGAGACCAAAAGAAAGCAGGAGTCGCAATACTCATATCAGATAAAATAGACTTTCAAATTAAGTCTGTGAAAAGAGACAAAGATGGACACTACATAATGATCAAAGGATCAATCCAAGAAGAAGATATAACAATTATAAATATATATGCACCCAACATAGGAGCACCGCAATATGTAAGGCAAACGCTAACGAGTATGAAAGAGGAAATTAATACTAACACAATAATAGTAGGAGACTTTAATACCCCACTCACAACTATGGATAGATCAACTAAACAGAAAATGAACAAGGAAACACAAACTTTAACGGACACAATGGACCAGCTAGACCTAATTGACATCTATAGGACATTTCACCCCAAAACAATCAACTTCACCTTTTTCTCAAGTGCACACGGAACCTTCTCCAGAATAGATCACATCCTGGGCCATAAATCTAGTCTTGGTAAATTCAAAAAGATTGAAATCATTCCAGTCATCTTTTCTGACCACAGTGCAGTAAGATTAGATCTCAATTACAGGAAAAAAATTATTAAAAATTCAAACATATGGAGGCTAAACAACACGCTTCTGAATAACCAACAAATCATAGAAGAAATCAAAAAAGAAATCAAAATATGCATAGAAATGAATGAAAATGATAACACAACAACCCAAAACCTATGGGACACTGTAAAAGCAGTGCTAAGGGGAAGATTCATAGCATTACAGGCCTACCTCAAGAAACAAGAAAAAAGTCAAATAAATAACCTAACTCTACACCTAAAGCAACTAGAGGAAGAAGAAATGAAGAACCCCAGGGTTAGTAGAAGGAAAGAAATCTTAAAAATTAGGGCAGAAATAAATGCAAAAGAAACTAAAGAGACCATAGCAAAAATTAACAAAGCTAAAAGCTGGTTTTTTGAAAAAATTAACAAAATTGACAAACCATTAGCAAGACTCATTAAGAAACAAAGGGAGAAGAACCAAATTAACAAAATTAGAAATGAAAATGGAGAGATCACAACAGACAACACTGAAATACAAAGGATCATAAGAGACTACTACCAGCAGCTCTATGCCAATAAAATGGACAACTTGGAAGAAATGGACAAGTTCTTAGGGAAGTATAACTTTCCAAAACTGAACCAGGAAGAAATAGAAGATCTTAACAAAACCATCACAAGCAAGGAAATCGAAACTGTAATCAGAAATCTTCCAGCAAACAAAAGCCCAGGACCAGATGGCTTCACAGCTGAATTCTACCAAAAATTTAGAGAAGAGCTAACACCTATCTTACTCAAACTCTTCCAGAAAATTGCAGAAGAAGGTAAACTTCCAAACTCATTCTATGAGGCCACCATCACCCTAATTCCAAAACCAGACAAAGATGCCACAAAAAAAGAAAACTACAGGCCAATATCACTGATGAACATAGATGCAAAAATCCTTAACAAAATTCTAGCAAACAGAATCCAACAACATATTAAAAAAATCATTCATCATGACCAAGTGGGCTTTATCCCAGGAATGCAAGGATTCTTTAATATCCGCAAATCAATCAATGTAATACACCACATTAACAAATTGAAAGATAAAAACCATATGATTATCTCAATAGATGCAGAAAAAGCCTTCGACAAAATTCAACATCCATTTATGATTAAAACTCTCCAGAAAGCAGGAATAGAAGGAACATACCTCAACATAATAAAAGCTATATATGACAAACCCACAGCAAGCATCACCCTCAATGGTGAAAAATTGAAAGCATTTCCCCTGAAATCAGGAACAAGACAAGGGTGCCCACTCTCACCACTACTATTCAACATAGTTTTGGAAGTTTTGGCCACAGCAATCAGGGCAGAAAAAGAAGTAAAAGGAATCCAGATAGGAAAAGAAGAAGTGAAACTCTCGCTGTTTGCAGATGACATGATCCTCTACATAGAAAACCCTAAAGACTCTACCAGAAAATTACTAGAGCTAATCAACGAATACAGTCAAGTTGCAGGATATAAAATTAACACACAGAAATCTCTTGCATTCCTATACACTAACAATGAGAAAACAGAAAGAGAAATTAAGGAAACAATACCATTCACCATTGCAACAAAAAGAATAAAATACTTAGGAGTATATCTACCTAAAGAAACAAAAGACCTATACACAGAAAACTATAAAACACTGATGAAAGAAATCAAAGAGGACACAAACAGATGGAGAAATATACCGTGTTCATGGATTGGAAGAATCAATATTGTCAAAATGGCTATACTACCCAAAGTAATCTATAGATTCAATGCAATCCCTATCAAACTACCAACGGTATTTTTCACAGAACTAGAACAAATAATTTCACAATTTGTATGGAAATACAAAAAACCTCGAATAGCCAAAGTAATCCTGAGAAAGAAGAATGGAACTGGAGGAATCAATCTGCCTGACTTCAGACTCTACTACAAAGCCACAGTCATCAAGACAGTATGGTACTGGCACAAAGACAGAAATATAGATCAATGGAACAGAATAGAAAGCCCAGAGATAAGTCCACGAACCTATGGTCACCTTATCTTCGACAAAGGAGGCAAGGATATACAATGGAAAAAAGACAACCTCTTTAACAAGTGGTGCTGGGAAAACTGGTCAACCACCTGTAAAAGAATGAAACTAGAACACTTTCTAACACCATACACAAAAATAAACTCAAAATGGATTAAAGATCTAAATGTAAGACCAGAAACTATCAAACTCCTAGAGGAGAACATAGGCAAAACACTCTCCGACATAAATCACAGCAGGATCCTCTATGACCCACATCCCAGAATTTCAGAAATAAAAGCAAAAATAAACAAATGGGACCTAATGAAACTTAAAAGCTTTTGCACAACAAAGGAAACTATAAGCAAGGTGAAAAGACAGCCCTCAGATTGGGAGAAAATAATAGCAAACGAAGCAACAAAGGATTAATCTCAAAAATATACAAGCAACTCCTCCAGCTCAACTCCAGAAAAATAAATGACCCAATCCAAAAATGGGCCAAAGAACTCAACAGACATTTCTCCAAGGAAGACATACAGATGGCTAACAAACACATGAAAAGATGCTCAACATCACTCATTATCAGAGAAATGCAAATCAAAACCACAATGAGGTACCATTATACGCCAGTCAGGATGGCTGCTATCCAAAAGTCTACAAGCAATAAATGCTGGAGAGGGTGTGGAGAAAAGGGAACCCTCTTACACTGTTGGTGGGAGTGCAAATTAGTACAGCCACTATGGAAAACAGTGTGGAGATTTCTTAAAAAGCTGGAAATAGAACTGCCGTATGACCCAGCAATCCCACTTCTGGGCATACACACCAAGGAAACCAGATCTGAAAGAGACACATGCACCCCAATGTTCATCGCAGCACTGTTTATAATAGCCAGGACATGGAAGCAACCCAGATGCCCATCAGCAGACGAATGGATGAGGAAGCTGTGGTACATATACACCATGGAATATTACTCAGCCATTAAAAAGAATTCATTTGAATCAGTTCTAATGAGATGGATGAAACTGGAGCCCATTATACAGAGCGAAGTAAGCCAGAAAGATAAAGACCATTACAGTATACTAACACATATATATGGACTTTAGAAAGATGGTAACGATAACCCTATATGCAAAACAGAAAAAGAGACTCAGATGTATGGAACAGACTTGTGGACTCTGGGAGAAGGCGAGGGTGGGATGTTTCAGGAGAACAGCATTGAAACATGTTATTATCTAGGGTGAAACAGATCACCAGCCTAGGTTGGGTGCATGAGACAAGTGCTCGGGCCTGGTGCACTGGGAAGACCCAGAGGGATCGGGTGGAGAGGGAGGTGGGAGGGGGGACTGGGATGGGGAGTACATGTAAATCCATGGCTAATTCATATCAATGTATAACAAAAACTACTGTAATGATGTAAAGTAATTAGCCTCCAACTAATAAAAATTAAAAAAAAAAAATTAAAAAAAAATTAAAAAAATAAAAAAAAATAAAAAAAAATAAAAAAGAGACTATACAAGATGAAGGTTAGCCCCCCAAAAAGAATAAATGAACATGAACAAAGGCTCAAAGAGCTATTAAACAAGATTAAGTACACTGACACATGTATAATGAGGGATTATCTGAGGCAGAAAAGAGCAGAAAAAGACTCAAAGGAAATAATGTTAAAACTTCCCAAATTTGATGAAAAACATCCTATGTATTTGACAATCCAAGTGAACTCAATGTAAGATAAACAGACACATCATAATCAAAATGTTGAAAGACAAACAGGATATTCTGAAAACAGTAAGAAAAACCAAGTCACATACAATGGAACATTAATAAGAGTAACAGCTGATTTCTCATCAGAAACAATAAATAAAGGAAGAATACAGTGGAAAGACATATTTAAAGTGCTGAAAGAACTAAGAATTCAAAACCCAGCAAAACTCTTCTAAAAATATAAACATATTTCCAGATATATAAAAACTGAGAGAAATTGTTGGTAGCAGGCCCATCTTACAAGAAATACAAAAGGAAGTTCTTTAGGTTGAAAGCAAGTGACACCAAACAGTAATATGAACATACATAACAAAACAAATAGTGCTAGTAAAGATAATTATATTATGTAATTACAAAAAAACAGGATACTTGCATATTTTCCTTTCTTCCAACAAATTTTAAAAGAAAGTTTACATAAAGCAACATATCTAATTGTATTATTGGAGCTATAACACACAGAAACGTGACATATTTGACAATAACAAAAGGAGGTAAATGAGAACAAAGTTAGAGTACACTAAGGAAATGACGCTGGATGATAACAAGTCCACGTGAACAAACACAGAATAAAACATGGTAAATTCAAATACAAATGCAATAAGCCCTAATAAATGTTTGCTCTACTTCTCTATAGTTTCTTTAAAAGCCATAAAATTATATAAACAATTATGAAAATGTAATAATGTACTCCTTGGTTTGTAACATATAGGTCTATTATATATCAAAATAGCAGCAAATACAGAGTGAACACATCTACATAGCAGAAACACCTCTTTATCACACTAGAATGCAGTTAGTATAAATTTGGGGCATAGTCTGGTAAGTTAAAATAAATTTTGTTAAGTCCTAGAACAACCACTAATAATATAACTTTAACAATTAGCTAGAAAACTATTAAAGAAATTAAAATACTAGAAAATATTCACAATGCAATGAAAGCCAGTAAGAGAAAAAAGAAAAAAAAAGACATGAGACAGATGGAAAACAAAAAGGAAATCAGCAAATATAAACCCAACCTTATCAATAATTACATTAAATGTGAAGGGATTAAACAATCACATTAAAAGGCAAAGACTATCATTCCGGAATTAAGAAATAAAGATATAGATTTAAGTTACTTATAAGATATAAACCTGAGCTTCAAAAACATAACTAGGCTAAAAGGGATGAGTAAAGATATGACATTCAAACAGCAACCATAAGAAGTGGGATGTCAACATTGATATAAGACAAAATAGACTTTAAAACAAAACAAAATGTTTCTAGAATTAAAGAGGGACAACATACAACAAAAAGCCCAATTCATCAGGACTATATAACAATTAGAAACATAAATTCACTAAGTATCAAAATATAATATCAAAATATATGAAGCAGTTCTGACAGAAAAGGGAGAAATAAATAATAATAGTTGGAGATTTCAATACCCTACTTTCAAAAATGGAGAAAATTAGCAGAAGATCAACAAGATGCAGACTTGAACACTATCAACCCACTGGAACTAAGACACATGCATAGAACACACCACCTAACAACAACAGAATGCACATTCTTCTCAAGGGCAAACCATACATTCTAAAGGATAAACCATATGGTAGGACGTAAAACATGCCTCAATAAAGTTTAAAAGAACTCCTACAATTATATTAGGAAACAGTTTAGATGAATTAAAACAAAAACACAACAAACCAAAAGTTAAGGCATGCAGTTAGTCTTTAGAAATCTATCAACATAAATACCTATATTAAAACAAAAAACCTCCAATCAATAACCTAACTTTTCATCATAAGAAACAATAAAAAGCACAAACTAAAACTGAAGCAAATTAAAGAAAGGAAACAAAAGGAAACTAAAATGCAAGTAGAGACTTAAGAAGTAGAAAAAATAGAGATTAGAAAAAGAGGAGAAATAAAAATTTCTTTGAAAAGATCAACAATAGGGACAAAATTTAGCTAGACTCACAAAAAGAGAAAGAGAAAGAAAACTCAAATTATTTCTAACTCAACTTATGACACTAGTGTTACTTTTGTACCAAAACCTAACCCCAAAAAAAGGGCAAGAAATTGCACATCAGTATCTATTATGAATCACAAAATTCCCCCCCAAAAAATCACTGGTAAAATCAGTCCAACAGCACACACAAGGATACACCATAACTGAGTAGTGTTTATAACAAAGAAAGCAAGGTTGACTCAACATCTGAAAATTAATTAATAATATGTCATAATATTAGAATAAAGAACAAAAATCATACAACCATCATTTAAAAAATACAGAAAAAGCATCTGACAAAATCTAACATCCTTTACATGATAAATGCACTCTAGAAACTACAAATAAAAAAGAATTTCCTCAACCTGATAAAGGGCATCTACAAAAACCCCTCAGCTAACATGATAAAAGACGTTCCCACAAAGACCTGCACAAGACAAGGAAGACTGCCCTTGCCACTTATAGGCAACACAGTACTCAAGGTTCTTGTCAAGGAAACTGGGGAAATATACAAAAAAGAATACATTCTAGAAAGGAAGAAGACATCTCTATTTGCAGATGACATTAGCTCGTATACAAAAATAAGAAAACCACACAAAAAATTATTAGGAATAACAAAGAGGTAGGTCAGTAAGGTTGCCAGCTACAAGATGAACATACAAAATTGAACTTTATTTCTATACACTAGCAGTGACTATTCCAAAAATTAAATTAAGAAAACATTTCCATGTATAGTAACATCAAAAAAATTTCAATACTTGAATTTAACAAGCACATACAAGAGTTGTATGCGAAAACTACAAAATACTGTTGAAAGAAATGAAGACCTAAATAAACAAAAAGAAATTCCATGTTCACAGATCAAAATATGCAGTTATTAATATGGCAATATTCTCAAAAAAATCTACAAATTCAAAGAAATCTGACACCTGCTACACCATGAATAAAACTTAAAAAACATTCTTCTAAGTGAAATGAATCAGTCACAGAAAGACAAACACTTATATGAGGTACCTAGAGTAGTCAAATTCACAGCAGAGGTGAAAAGTAGAACCATGGTGGATGCAGAAGTAGGAGGGAATGGGGAGTTACCATTTAATATTTAGATACAGAGTTCCAGTTTTATAAGATGAAGGAGCTTTGTGAATGCATGACATTGTTTACATGACAATGTCAATGTACTTAATTAACGCCAATGAACTATATATGTAAAAATAGCTAAGATGAAACATTATCAGTATTTTACCACTATTTAAAACTAACTTTAAAAAAGAAGAAAAACAGATAAAATAAGACTTTATCAAAATTAAAAATTTTGTGAAGTCAATACCATCAAGTAAGTGAACAGATAACCCAACAAGAGTGGGAGAATTTTTACAAATAACATATCTAATAAGGGACCTGTATCTACAAGACATAAAGAACTCTTAAAATGCAGTAACAAAAAGTTAATAACCCAATTAAAATGTGAGTGAGGATTTTAACAGACATTTCTCCAAAGAAGATATATAATTGTCCAATGAACACAACAAAAGATGCTCAATACCATTAGCCATTAGGGAAACATAAACCAAAACCACAGATACTACTTCATACCTACCAGGAGGGCTATAACAAAATAGGCAGAAATGCAAGTGTCGCTGAGGATGTAAAGAAGTCACAACCCTCATAATGCTGTTGGGAAGGTGATATGGTGCTCATTCTCTGGAAAACTGTTTAGCAGATATTCAAAATTTTAAACATGGTTACCATGAACCAGAAATTCCCACTCATAGATACACACCAAACAGAAATAAAAATACACAAAGCCCTGTAGATGAATGTTCATATAGCATCAGCATTATTCTTAACGATCGTAAAGTGGAAACAACCCAAATGTCCATTAACTGATGAACAGGCAAACAAAATGTGATATATCTACACTATGAACTATTATTTGGCAATAAAAATGGTTCTGATATATGCTGTAACATAGATAAATCTTGAAAATGTACCCAGTAAAAAGAAACTGGCCACAAAAGATCTCATATTGTATGATTTCACTTACATGAAAATGTCCAGGATAGTCATCAACCTCACCTCTTAGAACTACCTGCCAATCCATTTTTTTAACCTTGGTCAGTTCCCCTACTCACTTTAACATAAATTCTAAGCCTTCACCAAGCCATTGTCCTCAAATCCCCTCACCCACCTCCACAACTCTCCACCTCCCTCTTCAGACAATCTTGCTTTCTACCTCAAAATTAATTTCTCAGTCTCCTCTCTATAAACTTGCATCTGCTCCTGTGTTCATTCAACTCCCTTTTTCCTTCAAGTCACAAAAAGGAATATAGAAACAAACTCACTTTAATATCAGATTCCTCCGTGTAATTCAGTTCTAAACACTGTCATGAAGAACTCAATGAAAAATTAAATGGTTCATCTAAAAAAATATCTGAGGATTTATAAATATACCTAATCCAAAGTTAACATCATTGCAGTTCAAAAGTTAAAAATTAGGCATAGCAAGCTAGTTATAAAGACACAATATATCCTTCTCTACGTACCTGTTAAAGGTTTGAGAGTCCTTGACACAGTGTCAGGAGATACCCTTAACATTCTGAGATTTGAAGAGTGATACTCCAAATCTCTAGCTGGCTCATGAGAAACAAACGGAGGCAACAGAGATGAAAAAGATTCATTAATGTCCGTATTAGAAGGACATACCTATGAAAAAAGAGGAAGATTAATTTCAGACTTCATCTACTAAAAAATAAACCTCATTTTTATGAAAATGAATGCTAAACAGTTATACCAGTTCCTTAAGATCATACTCTTAATTCTCTTGAATTCATATATATTGTCATATCTTATTTGGTTAATTCCAAGAAGGCTCTACAAATTATTGAGGGTTTTCAAGTCAACCTGTACTGAATATTACAGATAAGAGACGTAATAGTGTTCTATCACTCAGAAGTTTGATCCTAACAATAATTGTATGAACACTGCAGGATTTGAATATTGTAATATTCTTGACAAGCTCAAGGATTTTTTTTCCCCTTAAGTAGGAAAGATATGCTAGGGTAAGGAAAGAAGTGAGAACAGAAATATTTTCAAGAAATCCACAAATGTTTAGAAGAAAAATAAAAGCACCAAAGAACTGGATCTGTGATCAGTTACCAAAAAACATAAGTCCTCAAATTTCTTGAAACAAAGAAAGTAGGAAATATAAATTGATGAAATAAAAGTTAAATGCTGAAAAAGAAGTTCCTGAAGTTTCATGGCATTCCAGCAAGTCCTTGCTAAAAAAGAAATTAGAAACTATTATTAGTGATGTTGGTACATAAATATATACAACTCTTCACAAAATATACTGCCATATATTAATATATGAGTATACATATACTCTCATATAAAAACAACATACCACTTTTAGGTTTATTTTCCTAAAATATTATTTCAGTGCTGTCCTCCCAGGATGGAGTCTGAAATTTTTCTATCCTCTTTATGAAAGTTTTTTTCATTGTGTAGTAACAAACATTCTTATGAAGTTTGCAAACATGAAAATAAATAATTCTACTTTTACTGCCTATATCGTTTCTCTAGACCCATGGTTCTCAACTGGGGAAGATTTTATACTCCCTCACCTCCCCCACTAAGGAACATGTGGCAATGCCTGGAGACATTTTTCTCTGTCCGAACTTTAGTGGAGGTAATGCTACTGACATTCAGCACATAAGAGGCCAGGGATGTTACTAAACATACTAAAATGCACAGAACAGCCCCACACAACAAAGAATTAGCCAACCCCAAACCAATAACGTGGAGAAATCCTGCTCTAAACATAACACAAAGTTCTTAGTTTACAACTCTCCTACTGCTGAAGGAGACACACAGCTCACTAATGTACAGTTGACCCTTGAACAGCATAGGTTTAAACTGTACTGGTCCACTTATACATGGATTTTTTTTTTCTTTCTTTTTTTTTATCATTCTCTGAAGAAGGGACATATTTTATTAATCCTAAATTGCTTAGCAGATTAATAATAAAAGCTTAGTACATATGATGGGCCCACAGAAAACTCAAATGAGTTTAAGGTGAGTTTGCTTCTTTTTCATCTGATTCATCATCCATAACCTGCTCTACGCCTTCTACTTCTGGAATATAAAACTGCAGCATGTTCTGAATTCCATTTTTCAGAGTAATGATTGAACTGGGGCAGCTGGTACAAGAACCTTGGAGTTTCAGCTGTACGATGCCATCTTCAAAGCCTTTATAGATTACATCTCCATCTTCCTGCACAGTTGGCCGTATTCTAGTATCTAACAATCCCTTAATCATTGCCACAACTTCATCATCATCTTCAGGTCCTGCTTCTCCTGAAGGTGTTTCCTCAGTAACTAAAGGTAAGCCAGATGCAAAGAAATCCATAATAGTAGCATAGATATCTGGTTTCAGTAAATTCCAGTCTAATTCTTCATTCTCCTTTGTGACAGTGATGAAATCTGGTCCAAAAAAGACATTTTTTACTCCCTCAATCCTAAATAACTGCCTAGCCAGAGGGGAGGGAAATGCCGTAGCTGGTGTGGGAAAATCCATGGTTCTTGTCTCAAGAACTGGTTTTCCTGGAATAAACTTTAAACTGTTGGGATTTGGGGTATCTTGTGTTTGAATAAACGTATCTCACTGTGTTACATAAGGTTGCAGGGAGTGGGAAAAGCGGTCTTTGGACAAACTGATGCAGAAGCTGTTTCTTAATTGTATATGGATCCGTCACATGACAGAATTGCCTCCGCAGCCCCGAGGCAGCAGCTCCCCAGCCCAAGCGGGCCGCCGCCACCATCTTCGGATTTTTTTTTTCAACAGTAAATACTACAGTACTACACATGATCCAAGATTGGATGAATCTGTGGCTGTGGAAGAATCCTGGATTTGGTGGAATTGGGGATACAGGAGGCCAACTATGGATTTTCAGTGCCCCTAATTCACACCTTGTTCAAGGTCAACTGTATATATCACATATGTGATAGATGAATACAAGTGTGTGCACACTGTGTTTAATAGCAGTTTCCCCCTAAAGCTTCTAAACACAGGGAAAACGATTTCTATCCCAATTTTGACTTCAAATTTCAAAGCTTCAAAATATATGGATATTAGAGTAGGTAATAAAAAAGAAAATGTAGAATGAAAAAGATGGGACATATTTAAGAGATCAACAGATATTTATCACTAAAAATAGGGGAGTTAGGAGGGAAAAAAATCAAGATTGGTTTATTTCCTAGTTTATAATCAACAATGAAGATAGAATCAATGACAATAAAGAAACCAAGAAATGTTAACACCTCTAGAAGAACAGAAAATCTGTAAGTCACTCTGACTTTAGAAAAAAGATAAGTTATTCTGATTTGGGCAAGGTAAATTTGAGATGATGGGAATATTCACAACAAAATGTCATACAGTATAGTATATGGGTCTATGTAGGCAAAATATTAGGGTCTAAAAATGGATGTGATAACCATTCACACAGAGAAAAGCATTTAAATCTTAATTTAAGATTAAGATAAATGTTAGTCATTCAGTTTTGTCAGACTCTTTGTGACCCCATGAACTGTGGCACACTAGGCTCCTCGGTCCATGGGATTCTCCAGGTAAGACTAATGGAGTGGGTTGCCATTTCCTTCTCCAGGGGATTTTCCCCACCCAGCAATCGAACCCAGTTTCCTGCACTGTAGGCAGATTCTTTACCTTCTGAGCTAACAGGGAAGTCCATGGGATGGATAGGGAACCAACAAGACAAAAAGGAAAGAGATCTAAGGAGTCAACCTTAAGTAATAGTTAAGAGTTAATATGGCTGAAATAAGGAATACTAAAACAGTATTTTATTATAGAGGCTAAAAGAATGCAATATGCTTCTAGGAACAAGGCAAGAGAAAGAACAAAACAACAAATTAGAATAGGCAACTCCTGGTAATAGCCTGATCTGATTTCACTAAATTAAAGGGAACTACCAGCCAGACACTATATACATAATATATACCTTACCCCATTCAATATAACAATATTTGAGGTTGATTATTACTGCTTATTTCTTTATGTAGACAAGGAAGGAGAATGATCCTCCAAAATCATTTGACCAAGGTACAAGGCTAACAAAGTAACTGAACATGGATGTAGTGAACAAGTCACTACAATCTCACTACAATTCTCCACACTCTCTTCATAGCCCCAACCTACATCATACATAAGTGGATACCCAAATAGTCATTCAGAGAATGATGGATAGGTATCAAAGTGAGACAAACAAGTATGAACGACTCTTCTGAGACATAGATGAGAATAAGGAAGAAACTAAAAAGTAGGCAAACCTACTGAGAGCAAGTCGAGCCACGTAGAAAGATGATTACCATTACTCATTGCTTCTCTAATATTTAGCATTATATAAGTCCCAGACCATAGTAGAGACCTAAGAATGAAAGTCAACATAGAAAAGAGCACCCTCCCTGGACTAAAAAATATATACTTCAAGTTACAGTTAAGGGCAAATAAAATTTGGTATTGTGTCAGAGTTAATCTCAGCACATCACTATTAACTAAATAAATATATATCGTATGTCTTCAAATAGACTTTATCTATGTGAAAAGTTGACATAAATTACAAAAGTAGTTCTAATAAAAAAAATTCAAGTTTTATATATAAAACTCAAGTTTAAATATAATTAACAGTGCTATTTTAAAAGAGTAAATCCTAAGATTTCTAATAATAGGAAAAAAATTTTTTCTATTTCTTTAATTTTTTATCTTTATGAAATGATGGGTGTTCACTAAACTACCGTGGTAATCATTTCATGACGTATATAAGTCAAGTCATTACACTGTATCCCTTAAACTTATTATACCTCAATAAAACTGAAAGAAAAAGAACAAAAAGAAACTCTAAGTTTAAAATTGATATTTTGCTTCTCATTCTTATTAAAACTAACTTTGACCTTCATTCTTGCCAAAATAATGCAAAATCTTGGCTTTGGTGTCACTGAAGAACAGTTAAACAGGGAGGCAGTTTATGGTATATTCATTAAGTATACATACAGGTTAGTTTCAAATACTAGTTCCCCTACTTGCTAAATGATTTATCAGCAAGTTCCTTAACCCTCTAAATATCAATCGTAAAATGGGGATGATAATCAGTTCAGTTTTCATTCACTCAGTCATGTCGGACTCTTTGCAACCCCATAAACTGCCAGGCCTCCCTGTTCATCACCAACTACTGAAATCCACCCAAACCCATGTCCATCGAGTCGGTGATGCCATCCAACCACCTCATCCTCTGTCATCCTCTTTTCCTCCTGCCCTCAATCTTTTCCAGCATCAGGGTCTTTTCAAATGAGTCAGCTCGTCGTATCAGGTGGCGAAAGTATTGAAGTTTCAGCTTCAGCATCAGTCCTTCCAATGAACACCCAGGACTTATCTCCTTTAGGATGGACAGGCTGGATCTTCTTGCAGTCCAAGGGACTCTCAAGAGTCTTCTCCAACACCACAGTTCAAAAGCATCAATTCCTCGGAGCTCAGCTTTCTTTATAGTCCAACTCTCACATCCATACATGACCACTGGAAAAACCATAGCCTTAACTAGATGGACCTTTGTTGACAAAGTAATGTCTCTGCTTTTTGATATGCTGTCCAGGTTAGTCATAACTTTCCTTCCAAGGAGTAAGCGTCTTTTAATTTCATGGCTGCAGTCACAATCTGCAGTGATTTTGGAGCCCAGAAAAATAAAGTCAGCCACTGTTTCCCCATCTACTTGCCATGAAGTGATGGTACCAGATGCCATGATCTTAGTTTTCTGAATGTTGAGTTTTAAGCCAACTTTTCACTCTCATCAAGAGACTTTCATCAAGAGGCTCTTTAGTTCTTCTTCGCTTTCTGCCATAAGGGTGGTGTCATCTGCATATCTGAGGTTATTGCTATTTCTCCCAGCAATCTCGATTCCAGCTTGTGCTTCTTCCAGCCCAGTGTTACTCATGATGTACTCTGCATATAAGTTAAATAAGCAGGGTGACAATTTACAGCCTTGATGTACTCCTTTTCCTATTTGGACCCAGTCTGTTGTTCCATGTCCAGTTCTAACTGTTGCTTCTTGACCTGCATACAGATTTCTCAGGAGGCAGGTAAGGTGGTCTGGTATTTCCATCTCTTGAAGAATTTTCTATAGTTTGTTGTGATCCACACAGTCAAAGGCTTTGGCATAGTCAATAAAGCAGAAATAGATGTTTTTCTGGAACTCTCTTGCTTTTTTGATGATCCAGTGGATGTTAGCAAATTGATCTCTGGTTCCTCTGCCTTTTCTAAAACCAGCTTGAACATCTGGAAGTTCACAGTTCACGTATTGTTGCAGCCTGGCTTGAAGAATTTTGAGCATTTCTTTACTAGCGTGTGAGGTAAGTGTAACTGCAGTAGTTTGAGCATTCTTTGGCATTGCCTTTCTTTGGGATTGGAATGAAAACTGACCTTTTCCAGTCCTGTGGCTTCTGCTGAGTTTTCCAAATTTGCTGACATATTGAGTGCAGCACTTTCACAGCATCATCTTTTAAGATCTGAAATAGCTCAACTGGAATTCCATCACCCCCACTAGCTTTGTTCGTAGTGATGCTTCCTATGGCCCACTTGACTTCACATTCCAGGACGTCTGGCTCTAGGTGAGTGTGAGTGATCACACTATCGTGATTATCTGGGTCATAAAGATCTTTTTGTACAGTTCTTCTGTATATTCTTGCCACCTCTTCTTAGTATCTTCTGCTTCTATTAGGTCCATACCATTTCTGTCCTTTATTGAGCCCATCTTTGGTATTGGCCCATCTTTGGTATCAAGGGAAATGTTCCCTTGGTATCTCTATAATCCTACCTGATAGGACTGACCAAAGGATTAAATGAATTGAGGTATCAGATATAAAGTAAACCTCTTAGCACAGTTATTTGAGCACAAAATGTTAGCTATCATTTTCATCCCCATTGTTATTAAATTGAAAATTAGAAGTAAACAATGTCTAGAATGTTGAAGAAAATAAAACTACCTATAAATAAATTCTACTATCTGTAAATAAATTCAATAAACTGAAATAAAAGGAAAAGCTCATCACAATATTATTGTTCATTTTTTTCTTTTTAAGTACCCAAACCTACAGGTCAAAATATAATTGCAACTCTAACTAGCAGCTTTCCAATGACATATTACATGGGAAAACAGGAAAACAAAAATAACATTAAGTGCACCATATGTATGACCTAACTATATTTAATGACCAATAGAATGTAAGGATACATTATCAGGTAACAGGACTCAGGGTGGGACTGACAGTATCAGACAAAACCAGATGGGCAATGGGACCAGAGAACCATTAAAGCCAAAAGATTCAAGGATCCAAGCAAATCAAGCCTTGTATAAAACAAAATTTTGACTTTAAGATATCTCTGAAATTAAAATCTTTCAGGGGCTTCTAAAGAGAAATACCCGAATATTTCAGGGCCTATTCCAAGGGCGGTTACACTGAAGGCCAGTGGGTGAAAAAAGCACAGTTGAGTATCTCCATGAATGTGTTTACTCTTAACACCACCCCAGAGGTTCTTGCTGGCACAATTTGAGAGAGTTAAGACATTTCAAGATGAAAGGCCTGGATGCTCCAAAGGCTGGCCTATTTTCCCAAAACACCATAGAACTTACTGAATCTCATGGTCTACAAAACACAAACATTTCTTTTATGCCAACCTCTAATAAATTAATGTAGCATACTCCTGGATATCAGATGAAAACTAGATTACACATCGCAATTTGGTATCAGAGGATATAAGTAGCCCTTTATTCTCATCCCCGTTTTTCAACTAAAATTTCTTTCCCCACCATATAAGAAATGTCAAACAGAAAGACTTACAGAATCTTCAAAACTGCTGTCTTCCTTAGATAGTAGCTGTACAGTAGACTGCCAGTGCAGGGAGCTGTCACAAATCTCTAGATCATCAAGCAAATTTTCTAAACCTGCTACCTCAACGCACTCACCAGTCAAGTCACCTTGGTCACATATCTGGGAAACAGTAAAAAGTAAAAATAAAAACAAACAATACTGTTTTCTAAAACAATAATGAAAAAGACCATGTCTCTCCCCAGTACTCATTTTATTGTCTCACCTCTTGTCTTTTACTGCATACAACAGCATTTTCATCTACGCTACAGCATTCAGTATCATCATCCAGAGTACAGGTGTCAGATTCAGCCTTCCCCTGCAGGCCCTCTACAAAATAGGAGTCATTTTGCATAATTGTATGTATAGTAAACCTGGACTTGGCTCCCAAAGGCCGAGGAATTTCACCTTGGCCTGTATCAGCTTTCAGCAATGTCTTTTGGCCAACTGCAATTAATGGTGCATTACTGACCATTGGTAAAGCACCTTGTGACTTTGCATCACATGCCACCAAGTTTGCTGAAAAGCTGCTTCCTACAGCTGCAGATGGACCTTCAGTGATGTAACTAGAGTTTACATTCTTACCCAAAACACAGTTTGAGGAATCTGCAACTTCTTCAAAGGTGTGCTGCTTTAAATCTTGTGAAACCAAAGAATCTGAAGTCCATACTTTCATTGGGTAAATAATGTTTGAAGATCCTAACTTCTCTGCAAGGTCAAGAGCAGAAACAGACTTTATCTTCCCAATGGGAAGAAACTGTTCATTGTCTATACCATACTGAAATAAAGTTGACCATGTTTTGCCAAGACCAACAGCCTGTCTGAGAGATTTCCCACTTAAAGAAGATGATGACTTAAGCTCTGGGCTAAGAGGAAGTGGCTCAATGACTACTTCCTGTGGAGCACTGGGGACCGACTTTAAATTCTGACGCCAGTACAGGGAGCTAGCACCATCATCTTCTTTATACAATGGTTCTGAAGCTCCTGATTCAAACACCCCAGGAGTAGACTGATAGCGTGGATGATTAACTTTATCAAAGGAAAGGTTTTCATCATAATTTAACAGGGAAGGATCTGGACTTTTTGGTTCACTTTCTTGGCGGTCATTTGTTAAAGATTTGCTGATGTCAGTTTGGATTTCATTTACTGTACTCTCTTTCTTGGAAGGTTCAATAGAGGCAATAACTGCCTGAAAAGCTACATTTTCCGTAGCATCAACATTTTTCCCACCAAAAACAGAAGTTGCCTCTTGGTTTCTTTCTTCTTGAAAATACAGTTGTTCTGATGTCTCATTTGAGTTGGATTTAACAGTCTGAAGAGGACCAGCAGAAATCTCCATCGTAGAGGTATCAAGCCCCCGGGAGAGTATATGTGCTTCTGAAACTTCTACAGAATTATCAGGAACTACAACATTCTCAATATATTGTATTCCTGAAGATCTGGGATGCACCCCTGAAAACACTAAAGTATTTCTATTCTCCTTTAATTCAAAACATTGAGATAATCCTTTCCCCAGATCCTCTTCATTTCTTTTATAACTCTCCAAAGAATCCACCTTTTGTTTCACCTCATTCTCAACAGGACCCCTTAAACACACACTCTCAAAATAATGACTATCAGACATCGAGGGAACCTCGCTTCCTCCTGATCCCAACAAACAACGCCAGAAAGAATGTGGCGTTTTATTATTAAAATGAGGAGCAACTTCATGTGGAAAAGAAACATGATCCTTACTGATCAGACATATTTCTGGATGGTGTGAAGCTCCCTGCTTGCTCGGTGGCATATTTGAAAAAGAGAAATTGTCACTTTCCTTAGGAATTTTATTTCTATCAATTGTGTCAGATGAATCTGAATAAGAATCATGGTCCTTACTGGCTAAATATTTTTCTGATTGTTGTAAAGTTCCTTGGTTCCCATACTGTGCATACAAATAAGAAGCATCAAAACTGTCACTTCCTTTAGGATTTATGTATTCATCACTTATATCAGATGCAGTTGAAAAAGAAACTTGATCTTTATCAGCTAAATTGGTTGTTGGCTCCTGCATAACTTCTTGTGTCTCCCATGACATATATGAATAAACAGCACCATAATTACCAGAGTCTTTGCAGGTTTTCAGATCATCAAGTGTATTAGATGAAACAGTCTCTTCTTTAGTCCCTTGTCCAGGAGTGAATAAAGAGTGCTGAGACTTAACAGCTGTACTACCTCTAAGTGGGTGCTGAGATAGACTAAAGCAACTGTTAACTAAGTCTGAAGCTACTTCTGAGGCTGCCTGGAATAAAGCTTCACTAACTTCCGACGGTCGAGAAAACCATTCAGTGTCTTCAGACTTACCAGGAATTCCCCTGAAAATATACAGTTAAAAATAAATAAATAACACATTAAAAACATTTTATTTTAAATACTAAAATGAAAAAAATGCAAAACTGATGTTACTAAAATTGAGGTTATTTGAAAAGTACGTTGAAAAAAGTTCTAATTTCAAATTCCTTTAGAGTGTCTGATGATTGAATACAGCAAATTTTTTGTAGACAGAAGGTGAACTACCATCCTATGACCTGATATTTTCTCAGGCTTCTCTCAAAACAATACTATGCCCCAAAGATGATTCTTTAAATGAAAATTTCAAACTTTACCATTTAAAAATATGCAGTTTATTAACTATCATAATTTAATACTCATTTAACACGCATTAATTCTTTTACTAGTTATTATGTTCTTAAAAACCATTTAAGTGATCTACTCTTCAAACAAAACATAACCTAATCATTGGCTAACTACTGTGTACAGAACACTTTTCATCAAAGTAATTTTAAAGTAAAACACAGCATAAGGGCAGAGGTTTTTAACTCTGTAAACACTTATAGTTTTTCATTTATGTTGTCTTTTATTCTTGGATAATTCCAAACACGATTTGAAGAATTCGAGACTTATCTCTCATGATGACTAAAAGACATTCATTTGGAATAACTTTAGATACATCTATTAGAAAAATCATGCTACTTTATTACTTACTATCTGCACCTCCTACACAGGAAAGAGAGATAACTAGGTTCACTCAATATTGGCTGACAAAAATGAAAATGCCAAACAAGCTAGTGACCATGAAATGAATACTTTTTACAGAATGGGAGTGGACTGATGGACAGCAAATCAGCAGATATGTAAAGAAGAAAATCGAGGTCCATGGCTAATTCATTTCAATGTATGACAAAAACTACTGTAATGATGTAAAGTAATTAGCCTCCAACTAATAAAAATAAATGGAAAAAAAAAACAAAAAAAAACAAAAAAAAAAAACAAAAAAAAAATAAATACATTTAAAAATGACCAATAAACATATAAAGACATTAAAAAATGTCTTATGAGGTAGAAAAAAAAAAAAAAGAAAATCGAGGGTGCTTTCTAAACTAAAATATGCCTAATGTGCTAGAATACATTAGAAATTATTTTTAAATAAACTACACTCCCCTGCCTCATCTTTCCACATGTTATTCTGCCAAATTAACATGTACATTGTCTTAAGGCCTTGTTACCTTCAGAGTGTGTACTGAGAACATCACCCCAAAGTCTCACTAGAAGTCATTAATTTAGTAACAACTTACAACAAGAAAAGAAAGAGTAAAAAGGTTATAGGCAAGTACAAAAAAAATTATCCTACCTCAGAGGTGCAAAATCTAGTTCGCTTTGATGAAATAAGGAATCAGGCCCAAACTCTTGACGTTCTGTCAAACATGTCAGCAAAGGCAAATCAGGAGAAGCAAAATTGTCCTGTAGGACTGCAAAGTTTCAAATATAAAAATGTTGGGAATGCTGATAATTAACTGCTTAGCTTATATAATATTTTAAAGAACCTAAATGTTGCCATCTAGAAGTTTCTACAAGCATTAGTATGATAATGTAACAAGAGCAGCAAATACCATTTATTAAGATCCAAGCTTGGAGAAGAAAATGGCTACCCACTCCAGCAATCTTACCGGGAAAATACCATGGACAGAAGAACTACAGTCTGTCTACAGTCTATGGGGTCGCAAAGAATCAGACACAACTGAGCGACTAAACAACAACAAGATGTAGGCACTTAACATACAATATTTTATTTAATCCTCATCACAACCTTGAAGTATAGGTATTATTATAGTCATCTTATAGATGAGGAAACATGATCATAAAACTTAAAAAATATTAAGTAATCTGTTCACATTCAAATAGCTTATATGCCAGAGTACAACCTAGACCGAAACACTAGATTTTTTAGCAAATGCTCCTGACAATTATGATTGTTTCTTTCCATCTTACATCGAAGTGTGGTTCACAGGCTCCCAGACATCCTTAAAGTACTCCCAGAAGATGCCTGGGTCAAAGTGATAATCAAAATAATATTAACATATCATTTGCTTTATTCACTCTCATTATCT
Source organism: Odocoileus virginianus (assembly GCF_023699985.2). Taxonomy (NCBI): domain Eukaryota; kingdom Metazoa; phylum Chordata; class Mammalia; order Artiodactyla; family Cervidae; genus Odocoileus; species Odocoileus virginianus. The sequence continues at coordinate 10,851,844 of NC_069675.1, forward strand.
CATAAGGATACCATGGAATTTCCCAGAAGCTACATCACATATGATAGAGCAACATACTGAAGGCAGAAGCAGATATCAGAACCTGTTTGTCTTCTAATAAGTCAGTCTTCTAATATTACATATTTTTAAGGAAAATAACATTAGTCTTCTAAATATTTTTGATTTGGAAACAGTTATTTTTCTAATAAACCACATTAATTAATAACATCAACGGAGTTGCTACTTTTGAATGAATTGATAAACTCATTTTTAAAGTTTTTCAGTTTTAATAATTTCAAATATTGGAAAACATCAATAAGCCACATCAACAAAAGCTCTCAGTAATTTTAAAGTGTGTCAAGGAAATCCTATGGCCAAGGGGAAAAAAATGCTTGTGAATACCTGAATGTCCCCTTAAATAAGTTCTAACATCCCTAAATATGTACAACTAGGTATAAACTCCTTATTCCTTATAGTATTTATACAATTACAAAAACAAAAAATTAAACACTAGCAGAAACAAATCTATAAAACCAATAGTTTTCTATTTCATATTAATTTAACTAGACAAGTGATGTTTTGCTAAAACTGAAATGTTCTTTAAATATGAATGTAATACTGTGACTACAGGATACCTTCTTGATTTCACAATGCCTATAATAATACTGCATTCCTTCCCTATCATAACTGTCACACTCTTGTTTTAATCTTCAGTCTGTCTGCTTCCCACTTAGATAACCAATTCCATGTCTGCTTTATTCAGAGCTATATCCTCAGTGCTTAGCAAAATACCTGCTACAAAGTACCTCCTACACTTAGTAGGCACTCAGAATACAATTATTTATTTATTAAATGGATTAATCAAAAATGAGAAACTGAACGATAACAGTAACATTTACCACCAAGGACTAATTGGTACAATTCTTCCTTGGCTCTGGCTCAGTGTTAAACCTTCATAACAGAAATCTTTCATTCCTCTAAGAACTGTGAAGATTTTTAAACAAAGACCCCACATTTCCTCACACTTGGGCAACTGTTGATGGCCTGGATACTCTTTTTTGAAATATCTAACCGTTCTGGCCCCAGTCATCATCATGACATTTGCCACTGGTGAGATTCACTCTACAACGACTGGATTCAAGCCTAACAAAGTCACGATGATGAAATTTCCTTTGGTCATCAGATCCCAGGATCTGATCTAATTATTAAAATGTTCTATTTTACCTATGGTAACTGAGAAACTGGAGCTATAAAACTCAAACCATGTAGCAGAATCTCCAACCCAATGCTGAAACTATTCTATTAGAGAACTTCACTTATTTGCTGTGACATAATGCTCACTTTTTTTGGTTATATAGCTATATAACATTATTAGCTATTATTAAATATATTCCATTATTAAATGGCTCTACTAGTTGAAAACAGCCTCCCTATAAGTTTTGTACTCTCATTTTCAACTCTAGACTAGGAATTGGCAAACATTTCCTATAAAAGGTCAGCGAGTAAATATTTCAGGCTTTGTTGATCACACATGGTGTCTCTGTCCCATGTAATTCTTTTGTTCACTTGTTTTTTACAATCCTATAAAGATGGTAAAACCTTTTTTTAGCCCACAGACAGTACAAAATCAGGCTTCAGCCTGTGACTAGTAGCTTGCAGACCCCTGCTCTAGACCATTATCCAACTCATCCTATGGTACTATCATTTTCCTTTTATTGTACTGTCTTTCCAAAAGACAACATAGCTTTCCTGTATATATTCCTAGCATATAACACACAATAGGCACTTAGATATTTGCTAAATAAATGAATAAATGAAAAATAAGTTGCTTCATCTTTAGCATGACAGTCCTTCAAATATCCGATCATAGCAAAGTCTTTTCTTTCATATGCTATCAATGTTACCTCCTCTTACAAGGGAACTCTAACTCTAGTCAACATCTTTCTTTAAATAAAAAACTAAAATTGACTTTGATGATCTACATCATTGAATATATTGGCACTGACACTTTTTACTTGGATAGCATTTGTATTTGAAAAGAAGTTGTTGGATTAACTGCTAATTCATGCTCCTCTACAAAATTCTGTTAAGACACCTCCATGGTGAATCCCACACCCTTGACAAAGGTTAACTGTAAAATCTGTGGTGGTTGCATTTTCTTCAATTTTTGAAAATAAAAATCTGAAGAAAACAGAAAGAAAAACAAAACATTTGAATTACGATTTAGGCATAAAAAAATTGAAATTACCATATTGCCTAAGCATTCCCATATATGTGTAACAATCAAAAGTAATGATTTGAAAAGGACTTAAAGTTTATCTTTTGTAAAGAGCTAATAAATTAGTTCCATATTAAACAGAGGAAAGCAGGAAGATCTGCCTCAGACAAGTCATTTAACCTCTTTATCTCAATGTTTGGATCTAAAAACTTCGGATAATAATATATGCCTTAACTAGTTTTAAGAATCTAATTAGGTAAGCATGAATATTTGTTTTTTGTTTGGCTTTTATACACCATGGAGCCTCCATTGCTGAGAAAAGTAGTCAAAGGATAACATATGGCTACCCCCAAGAAAAACTCCACAAAGTCAGGACTGAGGGGGCATATCCATTAGAGAAAGTTTTTTATGCCTTCTGAGAGCAATAGGGAATGATAAAACGAGGAGCAATTGCATATTTAACAAAACGAGACCAGCTGACCAGTGTGAAAAACCAGAAATAAGCTAATACATTTGAGTACAGTTCTACAGAGCTCAACTCAAGGATTTAGATGCAAGATTTGCAGTCCCCCATATGTATGTTGTAAATGTGAGGTATTACTACTAGCTAAAAATAGAGAGGTATTACCTAGCAATGGAGAACATAAGAGGTCTCTGTTGGGATCCTTTCCTTTATTTTCTGATTGGGTCAATATACCTTCCTCCAAAGAGGCAAAGTCAGTTACTTCAGTCCCTTTCTCTCTCACATTAAACCCAGTCTGGGCTGTATTCAAGGTGTAGGATGAGTCCATTTCTTGAGGAAGACAATGCCAAGATTCTGTTCTCTAAAACAAGAATTTTAAAGGAAAATATGCTAAATCATTAACTGAGTTACCATACATATTAACATTTAGATTAAAATGTCCATTAACATTAGCATATAGCTTCCTATTTCACATTTTCACCAAAATTTTTAAAAAATCAAAGCTGTTCTCTATTTTTCACAATATTAATAAGATTTTTTACCTTTTCCCATTATTACACATCTTTTAACATGTTGAACCACTGGCATTTCTGCTACTCTTTAATATTACTTCTCATCATTAAAACAATAAATTTGGTTCTTCATGACGAATCCTTCAATATGATAATAAAACTGAAAAAAAATTTCCAAATCTAAAGCTACAATATTCTCTACATGTGACCACTTTACTAACTCTTATTTGCAATACTAGTTTCTAGTGGACTTCTTGGTGCAAAACATCATGTGGTTTCACGAGTCGTGAGTGGTACATTTGTCTCTTTCAAATGTTAACTCTTATATTAGTGGCATAATTCAGAACAATGTCTCTCAAAATATCTATGGGAAGGATCAGTTCTTCCTACTTTCAACTCATTACAGAATAACATTTTATTAAAATACTAATAAAAATTAATAGGTAACAAGTAAATAAAAAATAAATAAATTTACAAACTAGTTAAAAAAAAAAAAAAAAAAACAACAACTAGGAAAATGAAACTGAAAAGGTATATAAGCCCAAAATACAAAACACATGTCTAAGTGTCATTTTCTGGTACTAAAAAACATCAACTTGCTATAAAAGTTTCTAAACATTTCCTCTCAATTCTTTTTATTTCTTGACAGCTACAGGCAATTCATGGACTGGCACCAATACACAAACCACACCAAGTAGCAACGTTGAACTAAAGTTGAACTAAAGACTAATGGTAACAAGTTTTATAGGCGTTTTCTGTTTAAATCTGGTTATTTAAAAAACAAATTTAGTATTAGCTAATAATTAAGAATGTTCTTCCTGTCATGCTATTAAAGTATTCCTTTATTTTCATTTTAAAATAATTTGATTAGGAATGGGAATGAAATTTGATCAAATAGCATTAGAGCATCATTTTTCCCCAGTTACATCTGATAAAATACAGCAATAAATTTCTTCATAATGTAACAGCTTCACAGTAGTAGGCAGATGGTAGATGAGACCTTTAATTAGATTTGATAGCAGTCTTTAACATTTTCACTCATTAAGATTAATCAGTAGTTTTAAATGCTTTTGTTCTCTAACCTTGTTCTATATTTTTTATACAAGGAAATTTTATTTTCCTTATGAATATGAAAGACTTCATCAGTGAATTCATTAGATCCAGAAACCTTTTTGATAGTTGGTACTATTGTAACATGCTTGATTTCCTCTTAGTTCCAGTTCAACTCCATAAGCTTTGACAGGTTTGTATGAAGTCTATTTCATTAATGTGTTTTTTTTTTCTTGACTGGATTTGTTAGGAATGTATACATTTTTTCTATCTTCAGTGTAACAATTCTACTTTCTAACTTATTTCTGCTTTTCTCTTTACTGTGTTTCTTCTACTTGCAGTTTTTCATTAATTATACAAACAAAATTTTTTGTTAAACAATGATTTTAACCTGTTTTAAAAAATGAGACAATAACATTATATTGATGGCTATCAACAGGCTTAGATATATAATGTACTGATATTTATTTTC